>NC_061115.1:121668752-121968752 GCF_002878395.1 Capsicum annuum | reverse complement strand
GTTTAGTGTCTATTCAGTTAGGAGTAGGATTCAGCATCGAGTGAACCTAGAGATGAGGGATCACCTGTTAGCTAGTAGAGGGTGTGATCCTTTGTAGCAATCCTTTTATTCCAGAACTACGTAGCTAGTGTAGGTTGAGATATACCCCTACGAGTCTAGGGACTATACATCTCTTTTGAGTTTTCCTTATAGGAGGGGTTGATGAAAGAGCTCCCTATTAGAGAGGGTTTACTCACAGCTTGTGTTTACCCGTGGCATGGTACTAACACCCTTCTAATTGAGGTTATAAGTTGGACCCCACCATTTCAGATTCAGGGTATGTCAGTTAGATAATTACTACCCAGAGTCTTAGTTTCAGATTCAGTCTTAGTAATAAAACTCAATTCAATTCTACAAATATTAGGACTATCAAATATAATTGCTTAGCTAAGTATAAAACTCAGATAGTTCCATCAAAATTAGGACTGTCAGATACAGTCACCCAGTCCAGTCTAGAACTCAGGTAGTTCTGATTAAGGACTATCAGATACAGTCACCCAGTCAAGTAAAGAACTCAAATATTTTTTCAGTATCAGTATACTCAGTTATCAGTTATCAGTTATCAGTAATATAGTACTAGTAACTTCAGATATCGGCTACCTGTAAAATCTGTAATTCATATCATCAATAGACTCAGTTATTTAGTATTCCAGTATTAGTGAATTCAGATGTCAGTACATCAGCATTCAGTATTGTCATGACCCCAGTCCCAGTTTATGTATTCATGCATGTATTTCTCACACGCTCTTGTTCAAGTCATCAGTCAGTAATTATTGTTCATACATATGAACCCTTGTATTCAGCTTACCTCAATTGCATACCAGTATATTTAATCGTACTGACGTATTTGCACTATGGTATTTTATACCATAGGTTTAGAAGCACGAGCTACCAAGCATGCTTAGTAGATCAGACGTTCAGCAACCAAACTGGCAGTGAGTCCTCATCATTTGAGGATAACATGATTATTTTATTACTTTATTATTTTAGTAGTTCAGAGTTAGTTGGGGATGTGTCCTATCAACTTCATAGATTTTAGATAGTTTAGAGGCTTTCAGACAACAATATATTTCAAATAGTTTATTTCAGTTTTAGGTGTTGTTATACCCCATTACAAACATTGTTTTAGATTTAGTATCAGTTCAGTTTTGAACCTTATGGCCTTACAACTTATACTCCGCATACTTACAGTATATTATTCAGTGCTCAGTTATAGATATTAGTCATGGATTAGCTTGTGCTCCTTCTGGGTTATAAGCACCGTGTAACATTCTGGGTACCAGATTTAGGGCGTTACAAGTATATACATGATGTATATTATAGTGCCCTTTTCTTTTAAGGTGTTGATATTAACATTTGTCTTAATTGTTGCAATCCCAAATTAAATATAGGGGAAAATCTTAAGTTTGTCAGTATTAAGTTAGAAAGGAAGGTTTCATGGAGTTTGAATTAATTATGTGATGATTATGGGTTAGTAAAGGATAGAGATATACGAAAAATATTAAATAACAGGTAGGTCTCAGTAAACCTAAGGGTGATAGGTTGTAAGAGTATAGTCAAGGGTTAGTAACTAGAACTTATTAAGGTCATAGTTTCTATCCTAATTTCTATTATTATTATTATTATTATTATTATTATTATTATTATTATTATTATTATTATTATTTTTATGTGCTTCTAACCCTAGTCGATGGATGAAGGCTACTAGCATGCACGTATGGTTTTGCTAATTTTACACTCACTATATCTCCTTTCGGGCGTATAGCTATGTAGACAGTCCATTCAGTTTTTTATACTAGTGATGGTGATCATTCTCCAACAGCTCCTTCCCTTTTTATTCTACATGGATGTTGTGTCATCGATTTCCCTACTCCTTTTCAAGTGCGCTTATGCTGGTTTAGGATAGTTTTTGGGAATTTATTATTGATTATTTTTTCCATTATTTTTTCTTATCAAATGTATTAAACCTAAATTCTTTATGTATGAGTTAACTAAATTGTCTTGTTGAAAAGTAATTGTTTAACTTCCACTTAAAATGAAAGATTGGGTAATAAGGGTTCTCTTATCTGGGGTAGGTGTTAGGTAGGTGCCTGCATGATTCATGGTTTGGTCATGAAAGGATGATATTAAATCCTAGGATACTAGTCTACCATTACAATAATAATTTTTAAGTAGAGTCCTGTGGATTGGTTTGTTTACGTTCACATCAAGTTTGTAGGAGGCTATAATACATCTAAAAGTTATTTTGACTTTCCTCTCTCCCATCATGCCATCACAATATTGTCTCCCTAGTTGAATAAAATTGATATCTAATAGATTCTAATTGGCATCTCAACCACCACAATTGAGACTAATTGGTCCCAATTAGTATCTCACTAATATTTAAAAGGTTAGAAAAAGGTATTCCAACCAGAAGAGATCAATAAGAAGAATAAGGGTTTAATTTATATTGTGAAATTCACTTGATTTTATGTTAAAATATTTATGCTTAATATTTTTGTTATGGTATGACAGAATGCGGCTTCTATTATTTATATGGATGGTTATTGTTACTATTACATGGTTGTTTGATTGTCAAACTTCTTAAGTATAAATAATTATTATAAATAATATAAGGTGAGTAGTTACAATAGAATATTCAGAAGTCATAAAGAATGGGTCTAATTTTGAGGTATGTCTTCATTTTCGTGATTTGAGATATGTTTTGATTGTCCATGATTTTAAGTATGCCTTGGTTTCTCTATGGTCCTTGATGATATACTTGGATACCCATGTATGGTCTGAGCGTTGATGACAAAAATATTTGGGATTCTTCTATAGTCTAGCTTTGTTAATGATATTTAAAGATTGTTGTGTAGTCCGATTAATAAAAGTAATACTGACTATCCTTGTGTTGTCTAATATTTGATGATTATATTTGATCCTAAAGTGCTATTGGGTCATCCTTATGAGAATAATCCAAGTTATTGAGTTGACTTGTCAATGGTGCCTTAATAAGTAATTAGTTAAACTAAGATGAATTTAGTTATCTTGCACAACCTTGGTGACTTGAACGTGAGGTAAGTTGCAGAGTTGCTATCACTAATTCATGGTAAATTGACTAGGTTTATAGAATAAGTTATTTCCTGTAGTATGATAAGTGGACATAATAACAACGATTTTACTTAGTATTGAAAAGTTGAACCTTAACAACTTGATTGACTGTGATGTAGGTTATTTGGTTATGCACTTGAATGGATTTTATTGCGGTAAGGGCATTTATTTTCTGTAGGTAGACTAACTAGTTATACAAAACTCATAGTGGTGATGAATGAATATAATAGGTTAAGTTTTAAGAATGTGAAATAAGTGATAGTAGGAATAATGATTTTGTTGGCTCGTTATGACTTGATATTTCATATATTCTTATTGTATAGGAATAAATATTAGTTAATAGTGCTGCTTGGATATGGTAGAGTTGAGTTGATAAGGTTTGTGAAAAAAGTTAGATTGGCTATGGTTCATGATTGTTAGTTATAAGGTCGTCTGAGGGAGTAGAGTTATTAAATGTGTTTATACATATTCATATCCCTCTCGTTGATACATGATAATACTTGGTTGGTAATTTCCTTGAATGGTTAACATATTTTGATGGATTGAATAAGCTAATATGAGTTGTGGTGGAGAATATATGTGATAGTGAAAACCCATAGTGGTGTGTTGGTGGTTTTGTGATATAATAGCATTAAACTGGGTGTAAGTGCCCTGCTAAACTTGTTCCTAATTTTGAAATGACAACCTCAAAGTAGTATGGTTTGGGGTTAAACTCTAGCATTGTATGGATTAGTGTTTAATGGTGGATTATGATATGTAGATTGGTGGATTTTAGGACTTAACATGTTAGAGGTAAAGGTGTGCAAAAACTGAATCGACCAATGAATCAAACCAATAAAATGTGATTGATTTATTGCTATTGGGTTATTAGGTTAGTTATATTTAATGGTTTTATAATTTTTCTTATTGGGTTATTAGTTCGATTTTGATTATTTGTTATTGGGTTTTGGGGTAAACTGTATATATATATATATATGTATATGCATATGCATATGCATATGCATATGCATATGTATATGATATGTATATAAATTTATATATATCTATATATATTCATTTCTATCTATCTATCTATCTATCTATCTATCTATCTATCTATCTATCTATCTATCTATCTATACATCATATCTTTATTAATTCCTACAAACTAACTCAATTTTTTGAAACCTATAATCTGTTAAAGTTATACTTTTTTAATTTCCTCTCTGGTAAACCGACGGTGAGGGTTAGCAATGACGACGACTGTATACTGTGTTCAAGATCTTGGACATCTTATTTTGTGAAATTTGGAACTGCAAGGTATATGCCATGTTAGCTGTTATTTTTTTTATTTTGTGAGCATTCTTAGTGATGTCATGTTAGTTTCTACTGTTGCACAATATTGAAAATCATTATGCCAAATTGATATTTGTTTTACAAACATTTTCTTATAAGTTAAATCAAAAACCAAATGATTAAGTATCAAAACCCGATAAATCAAAAGTCAATAAAAATATCTTATTAGTTGGTTGTTGGTTTATCATATTTAAAAACTAAAAACTGAGAAACCTAACCAATAATATATAAAATCAAATTGAACTGACCGATGCAAAACATAGTTAGAAGAAAAGTTTAGGAACTTGTAGAAACTTTCAGTGAGCATAAAACATGTTAATAGAACTACATTTAAAGTGATTATCATGAAAGGGTTAGTTTTTAATAAATTTTTTTTAGAAATGTGTTGTGAAATAGGCTGAACTGGGATCAAGTACCAAGTAACTGCCTCGGGCTATTATAATGGATGATTCACCACTGTAGCAGTAAAGGTGCTGCTGTAACGGTACATAATTTCATCCTCTGCCATTTTTAGTGTCACAACAAATGTTCTTGTGCTATAATATCATATTGCGTTCCAAGTATTATAGATTAGCCTTTACATAAATTTTATTATGAATTATATTCCTTGAGTTATAGTGGTCACAAGTGGTGCCTAAGTCTTAATGGTCGTAGAGCGTGAAACACCTAAGAACTTGGCCTTGCAAAAATATTTGGTGTTTGAGCAAGTTGTCCAAGATATGGTTGCGCAAGCCACTCGTATTCATGTTTACGAGTCATACCCACCTTGGACTCCCCTCTCGTACCCTGAACAACATGATAAGATGGCATACTGTCTCCTATACGACATGACCCCCCTCAATCATAACTAATGCATATGATTCATAACCAAATCAATCATATGGAGTACAGTTTCAATTTGAGTGGAGTTTTTTCTATATGGATGAAGCTTATGAGTTTAGGGTTGAGTTGTACCCTTTGGTTATAACTCAAGGGTGTCCACTCATGCCTTTAATAGTGTAGATGACCTAGGAGGAGCCTAGGGTACGAGTAAGGGTACCACTCGTACCCTAGGGTATGATTACTTAGGGAGTCATATGAGGGAGTCGTACCCTTGGATGGGGTCATTTTCTAGCTTTTAACTAAGGGCCTTGTAGTCACTTCCCATGACTAAAATCCTAAGTCCCTTTACTATATAAGGCATTGTAGCCTTCTAAGCCCTCATTTACAATACCCAAACACTCCAAAATCCTCTAAAAGTTTCTTGAAACAAGATTGGTGGCTAGGATTGGGAGGGTGATTTTCAAGAGGCAAAGGGGAGTCAATATTCTTTGTGATTCAAGTTGTTGAAGGCATGTATCTCTTTCCCTTCTTAAATAACTCTAAAATCCATGTATTTCACACTTGAATTAGCAAGTGTACATGGTGGTTTTGAAATAAAATATAAAGGGTTTTGTTGCTAAATGATGAACAATGATGATTCCTACTTAGACTTATGTTTATTCATGTTATTGATGATGATTTACATATGCGGATTCTTGTTGTATGTGGTGTAACATGTGGTTCTTGATTAACCCTAATCTTAATGATTTCTACCATGAAAATAGCCTTGTTGAAAGTATGTACATAAGGTGTTTGTGAAAATGTCTAGCCACATGCTTGTTATGTTTTAAGCTAGGGAAATTGCCCAATAAGCATGAATGATTGATAGCTGAGACTGTAAAGATATTATGAACCATGTATTATGTAATTGACAATATTGATGGGTTAAGGACTAATAAGAGGTTTAAGCCCTAAACATAAAAATAAACTTGATGTGTGTTGAGCCTAAATATGGTGAGAATGTACCGTAAACTTGCTAATGAAATGTGAATGGTTATGTGGGTCTTGATGACCGTAAATATGATTAATGATGATTCGAACCAAGGTACTTATTCTGTTGAATCTATCTGTGGTTAAATTATTTTGAGAATGTTAAATATATATCAATGGAATTGGTCTAATGAACATATATGAGTTGTGATAAGGACTAATTAAATGTGAAAACTTGCAGATGGTTAGTTAAAGCCTCGTTGTCCATGTATTGAGTTATAATGATGGTAAATTCTTGGTAGATAGCTGGTAAGAACCTTGTAAGTATGTAATGGATTAGGTTATGGGTTTAAATTGGGTGATGGCCCTATAAGTATGAATGCTTGATAATTGGCATTGTGTTGATGTTGTTATCCATGTAATTTATTAATATATGGCCATGTTTGTTTGATGTCTAAGAAGAGGGGTTCAATTTCCTAAGCTTGAACTTGAAATTGTGTGTGTGTAACTAAGGTACGCTATATACATATCAATAAATGATAAAAGGGCTAGTGAGGTCTTGATGACCACTGCTTGAAGTAGATGATGATTTGAATTGAGGCATTGGCCTAATAAAGTATTTGATCGATGAATATTTTCTTGAAGACTTTATGGTCTTGTGTGGGTCTGGATGACCATAAATTGAATTGTATGATGAACTGAGTTAGGGCATCGACCTATAAAAATGGTTGAGCGACAAAGGCTCCCATGAGGACCATGTGATCATGTATAGTGTTGAATTATCTAAATAAGCTAAAGTCCCTTGCCTTATTAAATTACTTGTTGTTAAAGTCCCTCGTCTAATGACTTATGGTTAAACTCCCCCGTCTAATGACTTGTGGTTAAAGTCCCTCGTCTAATGGCTTATGGTCAAAGTCCCCCATATAATGTCTTACGGTTAAAGTCCCTCATCAATAGCTTGTGGTTGGAGTTCTTTGATTAAAAAGATCTCTTGAGGTTAAAATACCTCACCTTGTGGATCGACATACGATTAGAGTTCCATGCCCGATTGCATGTGGATCGATATGTGATTAGAGTTCCATGCCCGATTAAATGTGGGAGCATGTGATTAGAGTCCTATGCTTAAATGATAGTGTGATCATTTGCTTAGAGTCCTATGCCTAATTAATTGTGGTTTATGGATAGAACCCTTGTTTCAATAGATGAATATATGGTTATAGTCCCTTGCTTAATGAGTGTACCTATGGTTGAAGTACTTTGTCTAATGAAATGTGAATGGGGTTAAAGTTCTATGCTTAAGATGAATGGTTTGAACCAAAGTGTGAAATGTCAGAGTCCTCCACTTTATGCCTTATGAATGAACGAATGTTCAAAAATATTGTTAATCCTTGGTCTCTTGATTTGCAAGTGAAATACCTATATGTAGGGATAAGTCTACAACTATGATGGAATATGATATATTGATTTATTGTTGAATGATGATGTTATTTTATCTTTATCCTCGAGTTACATGCTCATGCTGCAACTGTTAACCATCTCTGGATGCTATGTCCCCACGCAACATAGGGGCCAAAGCATTTTCTTCTTCTTCTACGCAGTGAACATGTGTTCGAGTAGTTCGGACATTGACCTTGAAGTAGTGATTTTCCATACTCTAGAAGGCCTACCTTTCATAGTCATGTTATTCTATATCATAGACTTGTATAGATTTGGTACTTGGGTATTGTCTGGGGCATGTCTTGACATATTATTGACTTCAGTTTGGTAGAGTTTTTGTGGATGACTGTGGACTTGGGTATCTTGGCTAGACTATTGACATTACTAAAAAATCAGTAATTGTTTAGCCTTATATTTTTGGTATCTTATTATAAGGTCGGGATTTCCACATTCCTTGTGGTTGTTGTGGTGATGATTAGGTTGGGTTATCGGGCGACCTCTAATTAATGAGAGCTTAGGGTGCCCATATGACATGGCCTGGTTTTCGAGGCGTGTCAGAGTGTAGGTTGGTTGGGTAGCATTTTAGCGTTATTTATAGGAGGTTGCATTAGTTTCATAACCTTTATGTACGCCAAACTCTGATAATCATGATAAAAACTCATCTTCACAAATGACCATTTGGTATTAAACTAACAACTCAAAATGTTGTTATGTTAAAAACCATTTCAACATTTTTATGATGATTAAAATCCTCATATCAGACCTGATGGAATTAAACTTGTGAGAAAAAGTGTGGCCCAGCCTAATTGGGCCAAGAATCTAATATAAATTGCCCATCTTTTAGCCTCCTAAGTTGTTATTCCCACCTAAAACACCAAGAATAAACTCCACCTCTATAGTTATGAAATTCGAAAGGCCAAGCTTTATGAGGGTGGTTTCTAGGTATACTCGGTGGGAACCCAACATGTAAAGATGCTTAGCACTTGCTGGATAATTCTCTCCTAGCAATAACATTATGTTTTATCAATGAGGTAGGTTATGATTAAATTATAGTAGACTTGGGCTAGATGCACTTAATTTTAATTGTAACATCGGGAGATTTCATGTTTTAGACCTTTAGACATGGTGTTTTGAGGGGTGAAATTGAGAAAAATTTGGTTAGGCTTTATTACTATAGATGATTTTTGTAATACTTAGCTGGTGCGATATTTATGACTTGAATTTTGTGTTACATGGTGAGAATTATAATTAGTTGAATGAATATAATAGATTTTTATGTATAGTATGGGATAAGAATGGTAAAATAGGGGAAATAATGTAATTGGGGTTCAATTTGGTTGTTAATAGTAATTTATGATAACCCTTGACTTGCATTAAGAATTAGTATTGAGGTGTAAGTATAAACGGAGGTCTATGTTAGTAAAATTACTCAATTTGAGTTTTGTAAGAGTTGGTTAAGTAGACAGGATAACATGTCAGGCAGAATAATAACAAGGTACATAGGAAGGTAATGTATCTCTAAAGGGGGTTGACACAACTCTAAAGGGGTCGTTTGGTAGAGTGTATTGAAAAAAATAATGCATCCATTAGTTAATGTGTATTACAAGTACCTTAATTTGGTATATTTTTAGCCTATGTATAACTAATGCAAACTTTAGTTATACACTTTATTGTGTATTGCGGTGTGTATTAATAAAACACAACATTTTCCATGTATTAGTAATACAAAACATATAACACATGCACTAACTAACTAAATGACAAATTTAGTCCTCTAAATATCTTCCAATTCTTTCTCCCACCATAATTACATTTTCCAATTTATTTTTCCCTCCATTTTTTGTTGCAAAAACTTTTTCTTTCTCTTCTTCTTGTTATTACTTTCCATGGAAAAGAGAGGCTGATTCGGAATGCTATCAAAGTATTTTGCTAATTTTAATTATTTAGCAGCTAATTGCAAAAAAAAAAGTCTTTCAAAGGGAACAAATTGATGATGAAATTTAGGTTAGAACATCTACTTTTATGAGCTTCTTGATTATCCTTTGTTTTCTAAGTATAACACTTTTACATCTTCAATATTCACGCATATATAGATCTATAGATGCATTACAACCACCAATCTTATCATGATCTTCATAAAGCATGAGACCATTCCCTGTCTTTATTCCGATCAAAATATCATCGAATTTATTGCAAGGATTATAAGGTTTAGAGAAAAGTGGAAATTAGCATTTTGTTTCTACAAACAATAGCTGCTGCTAATTGCTTCTACCTTGAAAAGATTGGGGTATTCATTTCTACAGCAGTAGCTGATACTACTAGCTTATCTTAAAAAGAGAGTGTTTAGAGAAAAGTAATTTGGTAAACAAATATCTCTTTATAGAATATATATATATATATATATATTATTTTTAATACATCAAACCAAACACCGTGTAAGAAATAATATCTGTATAATTAATACCAACATTATTAATACTTACATTAATAATGCAGGTATTACTAATACACCTTATTCAACAATATTCTTATATACTCTATCAAATGACCCCGAAGTGTAGGAGTGAAAGAGCCAAGCCTTAGTGGTCGAAGTTGGAATATTTATAAAAAGGGCAAGAAAGACTAGAAAGTATGAACAAGTGACAAAATTAGAGGGTTAGCACAGCCACCCAAATTGACTAACGGTGAAATAGTAGAGGTTATTTGGATAAAAACAAAGATAATTTAAAAACAATTTGACTGTGTGTTATTGTCTTTTGTGTGGATCCCTTGATGAGTGTTTGTGTTTGGATGACTTCATTGATAATTTATAGAGTTTAATATGTGAATATGTATAATAACAAAAGAATTAGGTGACCTACTAATATATAAAACTAGTCTTTAATATCATAAAAAGAGTGATCCTGATATTTTGTATATCTGAAGTAAGAGATATTTTTGTAGGATGATTGTTAGGATAATTGATTTTTAAGAAGAAGATGTGATGATATAACTAAAGAACTTAGAGTTAAGTGTTGTTATATGCTTGAAAGTATGATGTATAAGGGTGGAGGACTGTAGCGAGAATTATAGGCTGAGTATAGTAAAATGGTTGAATAACCAACTAAAAAGGATAGTAGCTTGAACTTTGTTATTACATGAATGTAAGGGTTACTGGATAGTAATTGAACTACTGGTTCAATACTAATAAAATAGATTTTGATTTGTGAATAAAATCGAATGATAAATTAGAGTGCTGATAACTATATTTGTATGATGTGCACTCCTAGAATGGATACTTTATTAATTGTTTTTCAAACATGTTTTTGATTGATAATTGTGTTTGATAATGCTTAATTGAGCAAGTGATGAATGGGCCTCTGGATATACTTATAATTACTGATTACAATTACTTGTTTGTTAATAATCGTAAGTTCTATTTTGATCATTTTGCTTGCATCTGATTTCAATTGGTTGTTTATGATTCACGTTCATATATTACTTATAATTATTTAATACATTTACATATTCATACATATTTAGGATGATGAGATGATGATTATAATGATGATGATACTGAACTATGATGTTTATGGTGTTGATTTGATGATGATGGTGATGACATTTAATCATGATATTCACGATATTATTGATCTTATTAATGAGCTTGAGAAAAGAAAGATATGATGAGCATATCTTTCATTTATACATGTATTCATATATATATATATTTACATGCATCTACATTTATATATTGTTGTAGTTCCTTGAGTGGATTGGTTATATTAATAGTTAAGATTGGACATTGCATCCAAGTGTGCATATAGGGTATGTCTTGAATTATGTATAAGTCTTATTCCCCCTCGCCCATTCTATATAGTATATATGTGATGTATATTGTAGCTCCTCTTTTCGTAAGGATTTTGATATTAATAATTGTCTTGGTTGTTGCAATCTTGAAGTATTTATACAGAGAAAAACCTTATGTCTGTCGGTATTAAGTTAGGAAATAAGGTCTCACAGTGTTAGAATTAACCGTATTATAATTATAGGTTAGAAAAGGACAAACATATATGAAAATGTTAAATGCAGGCAGGTCATAAAGATGCTAAGGGTGATATGTTGTAAGTGTATAGTCAAGAACTAGTAATTAGAACTTTTACTAAGGTCATGACTTTTTTCCTAATTGCTATTATTATTATTATGTGTTTCTAACCCTAGCCGATGAATGATTCCTACCAGTACATGTGGTTATATTGATACTACACTTACTACATCATCTTTTAATGATATAGCCATGTTATAGGTTAGTTGGAGTTTCTATAGTAATGACGGTGATCATTCTTCAACAACTTCTGCCCTCTATGTTTTTCATGGATGTTGTGTCATGGATTTCCCTACTCTTTATTTAGTGTTCTTACACCGATTTAGGCTAGTTTTTGGGGATTTATTATTGATCATTTTTCATATTATTATTACTTATTAAATGTATCAAACTAGAATTCTTTATGTATTAGTTAACTGAATAATTCTATTGAAAATGAATTGTTTAACTTCTACGTAAAATAAATGGTTGGGTATAAATGTTCTTCTATTTATGATAGATGTTAGGTGGTGTCTGCAAGATCCATGGGTTGAGTCTTGACAATATACTTTTGGAGACTAGGTTGCTGGTCTTCCATACAAGATCAAATATCATTTGGAGTCCTGCAGATTAATGTGTTGGCATCCACATCAAATCTATTGGAGGCTATAAGACCTCTAGGAAACTATTTCACTTTCTTCTCTCCTATCGTGCTTTGTCAATGTTGTCTCCTTGAGTTGAGTTAAATGTTTTCCAGCATAGTTTAATTGGTATCTCAACCATCATATTTGGGACTAGTTGGTCCCAATTGGTATCTTACTATCATTTGAAATGTAGGAACATAGTATTCCAATCAGTAGAGGTCAATAAGAAGCATAGGGGTTGAATTGTTATGTTCTAAAATTCATTTGGTATTGTTCTTTTACTTTAAATATTTTTATATGGTATGATATAATACAACCTGTGTTACTTATATCAATGGTTATTTTTACTTTTAACTAGTTGTTTGATTGTCAAACTTATTAAGTGCAAGTGATTATTATAAGTAATATGAGGTGAGTTATTATAATAGAATATCCGAGGTTCATAAAGGATGAGTATGATTTTGAGGTATGTCCTTATTTTGTGATATGTAATAGGTATTGATTTTTCCTAATTTGAAGTATGCGTTGATTTATTTGGTCCTTGAAAATATACTTGGATACCCATGTATGGTTCGACCATTGATGATAAAAGTATCTAGGATTCTTATGTAGTCTAGTTTTAATAACAATATTTGAGGATCCTTGTGTGGTTTGGTTAATGATAATGATATTATTTTATCCTTGTGTGGTCCTATATTTGAGGATTATATTTAGCTTGAATTGCTATTAGGTCATCCTTGTAGGAATAATCCAAGTTAATTAGTTGACTTCTATCATGACCCGAGACTACCCCCTAGTCATAACACGATGCTTAGAACCATAAGCGATCCCAAGCTAACCCATGTACTGGCATAATACTTGAGCAACTGATTAAATATGTTTATAAAAGATAAGTAACTGAGTGGAAGAATAATCAATATGAGATAAACTGTTTCAATACATAACCGATCAAAGTTTACAACAGTGAAATCTGAGAGAAAGATAAACTTAAATTACAAATACTGACTCTGACTGACCATCTATGAATCCTCCACTATACTGACTATAGATAGTCAGGATGCGACCCCCAACTAACCCTAAACAATATATAAGAATAATGGAAATAAAATACAGGAACTGCAACTAACTTGAGTTCCAAAATAAGAAAACTCATCCCCTGCTAGCTGAATGTTGAAAACTGTTTGACTGTGGTGTGTAGGCTACATATGGTACCTATATTATGAATAAATGTAGCCACAAACTAATCTGAGGTGGATTTATGCAGCTCAGTGTTGTTATCCGAGCTTATTTAGTTTTATTTTGAGGATAATTTGAGTGCTTAATGAGTTGATAATAGTATAATTGAACATCTAAGTGTTTAAGTACTTGATTACAATGTTTGAGGTGTTTTCCAAACAAGTTTGTACTTAAATTGGTCACTTACAGTGAAAATGAGAAAACTAGTGTTACTAGCTTGAGTTAGGTGTTGTTCTATTTGATCTAGAAGAATTCTAGTGCGTATGATGAGTTACTATTTGTATGATTGTGTTATTTTGTGTATAACAACTTATTTAGAGTGCTTTAGGTTCAACTGACATAAGCCAATAGTTAAAACTAAATTTAAGATCAAAAGGGGTAAAACCAGTATTCTTAGCTTAAGTTTCTAGTTCATCGTCTTGGATGTTGTGTTGTTTTGAACTAAAGTTCGTGGTGTTTGATGTTAAAGAATGATTTGATATTTTATGATGATTATATATGAATGATACAGAGGTTGTAAATAAAGTGGAAACAACACCCTAAGGCTTGGCATGGATGGAAAAAAGCACAAACAAGATTTGACGTAAAATGGACCTCTGTCGCCGGGCTTAGCCACCGCTATAGGGAATGTGCCACACAGAGAGAGATTAATAAGGGAACCAAAGCAATGTGTCTCTATGATTAGGGAACTTCTCACACCCTAGGTACTTCTATTGAGGGAACAATGCGGACCCTAGTCCTATTTCGGCAGTTTTGTCCCCCTATAAATAGGACACTTAAACATAATACTAAAAACCTTTGACGACTGTGAAACTTGGAAAGAGGATGGAAAACACTTAAATTAGGGGTTTTTTTTTTTTTACTTTAGTTTTTTATTGATTTTAACATGATTTATACCTTTGCAATTATTGTTATGTCCATGAGTGGCTAAAAGCCCCTTTTCCGTGGTTAAGGCCAAGAACATGAATACTATTGCTTTGAATTGATTTGGTTTTTATTTATTATCGTATTTGGTTTTTTATTTATCCTTGTTATAACTATTTTAAGGATTAATTTACCCTTAGAATACATTCATTGCCATCTTCTGAGCCCAAGAGGAGGAACAAGAGGATAGAACATGGGGTAAGTAGAATACGATTATAATCTTCTATAGAATGAAGTTATAATTTTCATTTAGGATAGAGATATACCTACGTGACCTATTTGGTTCACTACGGGATGAAATATTAATGTGTTTATCTTAGTTATTACATCTCCTCTCAACGGTGTAGTTGTGAGTCTAAGTTAGATAGTCATTAGAGGCTCAAGAGACCATGATCATAATATCAATCCCGTGGATCAACAACCAAGATAAGTAATCTAAACAATGAATTTCAATAGCTTAGTATGATTGTTTGCAGGGGCTTAACGTTGGGTTTCTCCTCACTGATTGTCCAAGAAATTTACTTTTACACATTGTATACTTTGTTTTTAGTCTACAACTCTAAGACTCTTTCAGTTACGTTTACACTACTTTAATCAAAATAGTAAACTAAAATTAGATAGTTGTTCAAGCAAGTTCCTATAGGATCAATACTTGGATTCTAAAGGGCCACTTTACTTCTCGGTAAGACCACGTACATTTGCATGTCCGCTTGGGTGCAATAAGTTTTTGGTGCCATTGCTGGGGACATGTACATAGGCAACTATCTCATTTTTAGTTTAGCTATATTGAATTGTACATAGTTTAGTATTTTATTTATTTCTTTTTAGTTTCATTTACTTTTTTTTTTATCACACATCTTGATATGTCAGCCTAAGATAGATTGTTTTCGAGTGATGATGATTCTTGTTATTTTTATGGGGGACCCAATCGAGAGGCTTTTTTTCTAGATTTTGATAGAAATGCATGGACGATACCTTCATAAGATGAGGTGGATACTATCTTGTATATGGAGCAGACCACAAGTTGGTGTGTGGTTTATGGCGATAGTGGTCACTCTGCAACTATGTGTGGTGTAAATTTTGAGTCAATCATGTTTATGGGCAATGCTCAAAGGCCAAATTATGGTAATGCCTATAGTCAAAAGTTGTAGACTCTGACATCAAATTAATCCTGGAACAACAACCACTAGCAGCAGCAAAACAGATAGGCTATTAACATAGAGGACATGTTAAAGAAGATCATGGCCACCCAAGAACAGATGGTTGCTGAACTCAAAAATAAGAGAGTACTTTAGAAGAATTTTGAGTGTCAGTTCGGGAAATTGCAGAAAACCCAAAATGCCAGGCCTCCAGGTGATTTTCCAAGTGATAATGAACCTCCTAATTAAGTGAAAGCAATCACTTTAAGGAATGTAAAACAGATGAATGAAAGGCCTTCAAAGACAACTAAAGAGGTAGACGCATAGTTCTCTCCCCAACCAGATTCATAAAAAGTTGCTGATAATTTAAAAAAGTCTGAGTACTCAAAAACTAAAGTTGCCAAATAGGTGAAGGAGAGACCATGTAATACCCCGAGAAATTTTTCGTTGAAATTTTGTGCATAAACATGTTGGGTTCTATCTTCTAGAATGAATTATAAATTTTTCGTGTGGAATGTCTTAGATTATGATCCACCATTGCATAGAGCATCGAATAATATTTCCAATGATATTTGGATCATCCAAAACGAACACCCGTGCGACGAGTTATGAACATTCCAATCGAACCGTGAATAGTAGTGAACAGTAAAACGTGCAGGAAAAAGTACTGAGGCCTGGCGTATTTTTGCTCCAACTTTAAATAATCATAACTCCTTGTACATAATGATATGGGTGATCTACTATATATCGATGGAAAGCTCTGTGAGTCCTCTTTCCAATGAAATTAGTTTCATCGAATTTGTCTATCGGAACAAAAAGTTATGATTGATCTAGTTGAGCCTATCAAAAGCAAATTTTTGGATAAACTTCAAATGATCATAACTCCTCGTGTACAATGATCTGGATGAGATACTATATATCAATGGAAAGATATGAGAGTCCTCTTTCTAATGAAATTGGTTTCATCCAATTTGGATATCGGAGTAAAACGTTATGATTGATCTACTTTAGACAATAGAAAAAGTCCACCAAAGGACAGATTCGAGAATTTTTTTGATTTTTAGGGGCGTTTTGGTCATTCCCCCTCACCCAAAATCCATCCAAACCCTATATTAAAGCCTATTAGAAGTATTATTTGTTATATTTCATCAAATTCGCTCAAAATGAAAATCATAAGATCCCACATCCAACTTCAAGAACCTCCAAAGTTCACCATTAATTCTGCAAATTTATTCAAGATTCTAAGTTCCTAGTTCAAGAACTCCAAGAAACATCATTCAAACACACGATTAAAATCTCAAAAATGAGTTTCGATCTAAAGTTCATCATTCAAGGTATGTGGGGTTTTTTCAACAAGAACTCTTTTTTTTTCTTGTGCCCAAAAGTAATTTTCTTTACAAAGGCATGATTTTTATTTGATTTTTATGAATTTGAAGCATGAACCCATATCTTATGATGATTATTATTAAAATCTTGATGTTTATTATTTTGAATGATGAATTTACATGTTTGGAGATATAAAGCATGAATCTTGAATGATATTTATCGTGATTTTGATATTTGGGTCGTAAATCCCCATTGGAAATTGTTTTTTTAGAAAGTGTGTGTTATAAGTACGTTGATGTTGAATATTTGAGATAATTTGGATGATTTGACCTTTTGGTCTTAATGGAGCTATTTTAAACTCGAGTGTGAAAGAAATCTACAACGTGGTTGATTCTGATCGATGGGAAGCATGATGGCTCCCGATGTATTATTATCTATTACTGAAATTATTTTTTTGTGAATTGTCTTTGAAATGATCTAAGCTAAGTCCGAGAGAAATCTTTAGCATCGAGTGGGAGGTGTAAAGCGACCTTACTTCCCTAGAACTACGTGCCCCCGTAGAAGTGAGCCTAAAGTTGATTTATATAGTGATCACTAGTTTGTGTGGATTTGATATTGATAGTCCTACTCCGATGGCGTTGGACTCTATGAAGCTCACATGGTTTATGTCGGTTCTAGGATCTCCCCGTGTGTGTGTGTTTCCTTGTGTCTACGGTGAATGGTCAAGTGATTTGAAAGTAAAATTGTAAAAGTTATTCTTTCGAACGATTTAAATGATATTTACATTATGAGAATTGATATTCTTGATGAACTGAAAGTGATTGACAAATTATATGATGACTCACATGTGGTATTGTACTTATTTCATCCTCTCATGATTATGATGATTTTCTTCGGGCTATATGAGTCTTTCATACATCCTGCATATTTATTATAAATATTTAGGATGATGATGTTTATACAACTGCATACACCCCCATATACTCGATTTTTTTCAATGGTACTGACCCACATCTTCGGATGTGGGCTACATTTTCTCAGAATGTAGGTTCAGGTGTTCAGTTCCAGGTTCGATAGTGATTCTTCAGGTGCACTGTTCTACATCCTCAGTTGTGGTAAGTCCTCATGTTTTGAGGACGTGATGTTTGATGTTGGTTTCACAAAATTGTTTACATTTGATAACTGAGTATAAGTTAGTTAGGGCATGTCTCAAAGGTTTGCTGGTTTTATTGATTTTCTTAGAGGCTTGTCAGATTAGTATAGATGTTGGGAGTTGACTAATAAGTCATATTTTGTTATCTTTCTGAAATTATTTTATTCTTGGATGATGATTACTTTGTTGATATTTGAGGGTTATTTATGGAAATCCCGTTGATTTATGTTTAACTGAATGAAAATCGCTCAAAGGGTTAGCTTGGGGCTACTCGTAGCCTCAAGCACCGTATGACGCTTCGGGACCTATTTTTTGGGGCGTTACAAACTTGGTATCAGGGCCTAAGGTTTTAAGGTGTCCTAGGGAGTTTGACAAGCCACATTAAGTAGATTCTTGATCGTCAGTGTGTAGCACGCCACATCTATGAGCAAGAGGCTACAAGACATTTTAGGAAAAAGTGTGATTCTCTCTTTCAGAAGTCTATCATGCTTAAAGTGTCTCTCTCCGCTATTGATTCATGCTCTTCTCTTTTAGAAATATGCCTCTACGTCGAGCGAGAAGAAATAATGATTGTCAGCAACCTCAACCCGCTGACCCATTGAATAAAAATGTGTCTCATGCTAAATTTCTGGTAGCATTTCAGGCGCTGGCCCAAGTTATTACTGTAAATGTTCAGGCAAACCAGCCCCGACTCCACAGCAGCAGGGAGGTGATTCAGCTGCTGCCAGGATCTATGACTTCATGCGGATGAATCCACCGGAATTCTATGGGTCCAAGTATAATAAGGATCTATAGTTATTTTTAGAGGAGGTAGGGAAGATTACTCAGGTGATGCATGTATCTGAGGAACATAGTGTGGAGGTGGCTGCATATAGGTTGAAAGACCTTTCATATGATTGGGTTATTACTTGGAGGAAAGGTAGAGGTGAGGGAGTTATCCCTATAACTTGGTAAGAGTTCCAGAATGCATTCTTAGATAAGTTTTTCCCTTTGGAGATGAGGGAGGCAAAGGTGGAAGAGTTTATGAACCTGCGACAATGCTCTATGACTGTTAGGGAGTACTGTCTAAAGTTCAATCAGTTGGCCAAGTATGCTCCTGACTTAGTGTCTGATAATCGGGCTAGTATGAGTAAGTTTGTGACTGGAGTGTCTAGTTATGTGGTTAAGGAGTGTAGGTCTGCTATGCTAAAGAGTGAGATGAATCTTTCTAGGCTGATGACTCATGCCCAATAGATTGAGGCAGACAAGATTAAGGAGAGAGATAGAATGAGAGGGAATAAGAGAGCTAGGTTTGAGCAGCACGGACAGGGTCAGACTAGATCACAGGGAGGGAGTCGCCCTCAGTATCAGGATCATTCATCTATGCCAGCACCATCATCTGCTAGTGCTCCCATGCCTAGCGGTAGGCAGGAGCAGGGTAGCAGGTCATATGCATCCAGGTCCCGGTACAGTACTGATAGTTAGCCAAATTATCCCCTGTGTCCTAAGTATGGTAGGGCTCATTCGGGTAAGTGTTGGGGTGAGAAGAGGGGTTATTTACGGTATGGTGACATGGGTCACAGATTTAAAGATTGTCCACAGGATGGACAAGGGTATCGTGACTATTGCCCTCAGACCCAGATTCAGACTGTTAGTGCTCCAGTTCTAGTGACTCGCCTAGCCCCCACTCAGGGCACCTCTTCTAGCAATGCTAGCGGGCAGCACCAGAATAGATTTTATGCTTTACCGTCCTGCTAGGAACAGGAGGACTCTCCTGATGTTGTTACTAGTATGCTTCGTATACTTCAGTTTGCTGTGTATGCTTTGTTGGATACTGGATCTAGTTTCTCATATGTTACACCTTTGATTGCTGTGAATTTTGAAATGAGTCCTAAGATTATTCCTGAGCCTATCCTAGTTTCTACCCCAGTGGGTGATTTGATTGTTTCCCAGAAAGTGTATAAAAAGTGTCCTGTTATCGTTCTTTATAGAGTCTTGTTAGCTGATCTGATTGAATTAGACATGGTAGATTTTATGTGATTCTGGGTATGGACTAGCTGTATTCTTCTTATGCCTCTATTGATTGTCGGACCCGAGTGGTCAAGTTTCAGTTTTTGGGTGCATTCGTGTTTGAGTGGTCTGGGAATCTGGTCACCCAAGAGTCATTTTATCTCTTACCTCAAAGCTAGAAAGCTTATTTCCAAAGGATGTATTTACCATTTGGTTAGAGTCAAAGACACTAAGTCTGAGACTCCAACTCTCCAATCTGTTAACGTCCTCAATGAGTTTTCTGATGTCTTTCTGGATAATCTCCCAGGGATACCTGCTGATAGAGATATAGAGTTTGGGATTGATCTTCTACCCGATACTCAGCCCATTTCTATTTCTCCTTACCGTATGGCCCCTGCATAACTTAAGGAGTTGAAAGAGAAACTCAAAGATCTACTAGATAAGGGTTTCATAAGGTCTAGTGTTTCTCCTTGGGGTGCTCCTGTGTTGTTTGTGAGAAAGAAAGATGGCTCTTTGAGTATTTGGATTGATTACCGCCAACTGAATAAAGTCATTGTAAAAAATAAGTACCCTCTTCCAAGAATAGATGATTTGTTTGACCAATTGGAAGGTGCAAGTTATTTCTCAAAGATACACCTTCGTTCTGGCTATCATCAACTCAAAGTTAGGGAGTGTGACATTCGGAAAACTGCTTTCCGAACTCGTTATGGCCATTTTGAGTTTTTTGTTATGTCTTTCGGGTTAACTAATGCCCTAGCAGCTTTCATGGACCTCATGAATTAAGTGTTTAGACCATATCTGGATATGTTTGTCATAGTGTTCACCGATGATATACTGGTGTACTCCCGTAGTGAGGATGAACATTTTGATCATCTCCGAACTGTCTTGCAAACCCTTAGAGATCACAAGTTATTTGCCAAGTTCAGTAAGTGTGAGTTTTGGCTAAGGTCAGTTGTTTTTCTGGGTCATATCATTTCTTCCAAGGGTATTAGAGTTGATCCCCAAAAGACCGAAGCTGTTAGAAATTAGCCTAGACCTATTTCTCCGACTGATATCCAAAGTTTCTTGGGTTTAGCTATCTATTACCACTATTTTGTTAAGGGTTTCTCCTCTATAGAGTCTACTTTGACTCGGTTGACCCAAAAGAAAGTGAAGTTCTTGTGGTCCGAATCTTGTAAGAAGATTTTTCAGGAGTTGACGACTCGACTCACTTCAGCCCCTATTTTGACTTTGCCTGATGGTGTTGATGGTTTTGTGGTGTACTGTGATGCTTTGAGAGTTGGGTTGGGTTGCGTATTGATGCAGAAGGGTAAGGTGATAGCTTATGCTTCTAGACAGTTGAAACCCCATGAGAAAAATTACCCCACCCATGACCTTGAGTTGGCTGTTGTTGTGTTTGCTTTGAAAATCTGGAGACACTATTTGTATGGTGTCCATGTTGATGTTTTCACTGATCATAAGAGTCTGCAGTATGTGTTTACCCAGAGTGAATTGAACCTTACGCAGAGATGATGGTTCAAAATGTTAAAGGACTATAATATGAGTGTACCATCCGGGCAAGGCCAATGTTGTGGTAGATGCCCTAAGTAAAGTGTCCATGGGTAGTGTTTCTCATATGGTAGAAGGTAAGAAAGAGTTGGCTCGTGATGTACATCATTTGGCTAGATTTAGGGTTAGGTTGTTTGACTCGACTGAAGGTAGTATAGGGGTTCAGAGTAGTTCCGAATCCTCCTTGGTTTCGGAAGTGAAGGAAAAGCAATACTTAGATGCTAGTTTGGTCAGACTGAAGGACTCAGTCAAGGAACAAAAAGTAGAGGTTTTCTCCTAAGGGGGAGATGGTGTGTTGAGATTGCAGGTTAGATTGTGTGTCCCGAATGTTGATGATTTGAGACAGAGGATTATGGATGAAGCGCACGGGGCATGATATTCTATTCATCTTGGTGCCACCAAGATGTACCGAGACTTGCAAGAAATCTATTGGTGGAGTGGCATGAAGAAAGATATAGCAGCGTTTGTAGCTTAGTGTTCAACATGCCAACAGGCTAAGGTTGAACACCAAAGACCTGGTGGTATGATGCAATAGTTTAGTATTCCTACCTGGAAGTGGGAAGAGATAAATATGGACTTCATGATTGGTTTACCTCCTTCCCGACGCCATCATGATTCCATTTGGGTTGTGTTTGATAGGTTGACTAAGTCTTCTCATTTATTGCCTGGTCACACTTCATATACTGCTGAGGATTATGCTAGATTGTATATCCGAGAGCTAGTCAGACTACATGGAGTTCCCTTGTCTATCATTTTGGATAGGGGTACTCAGTTCACTTCGTAATTTTGGAAAGCTTTTCAAAAGGGTCTTAGTACCCAAGTGGTTTTGAGTTCTGCTTTTCATTTGCAGAACGATGGTCAAGCTGAGCGGACCATCCAAACCTTAGAGGATATGTTGAGAGCTTGTGCACTTGACTTTAAGGGAAGTTGGGATGATAACTTACCATTGATAGGGTTTGCTTACAACAACAGTTTCCACTCTATTATTGGCATGGCTCCGTTTAAAGCCTTATATGGGAGGAAATGTAGATTATCCATTGGTTGGTTCGAGGTGGGTGAAGCAGTTATGTGTGGTCCTGATTCGGTATTTAAGGCTATGAAAAAATTTAAGTTGATTAGGGAAAGGTTGAAAATTGCGCAGAGTTGTCAGAAGTCATATGCGGATGTTAGAAGGAGAGACCTTGAGTTTGAAGTTGGTAACCTAGTGTATCTGAAAATTATACCCATGAGGAGGGTGAAGAGATTTGGAAAGAAAGGAAAGCTTAGTCCCCATTATGTTGGTCCTTACAAAATTCTTAGCCGTTTTGGTAAGGTAGCTTATGAGGTTAAGTTGCCTTTCGAGTTGTCCTCTGTTCATCTAATAATCCATGTCTCCATGCTTAGAAAGCATATTAGCGATGCTATGATAGTGGATTCCTCTGTGAGTGCTGAAATTCAAGAAAATCTTTCTTTTGATGAGATTCCTGTTGAGATTCTTGATTTTAGTGTTCGAAGACTAAGGAACAAAGAAGTTCCCTTGGTCAAGGTGTTGTGGCGAAACTAATCTGTTGAGGGTGCAACTTGGGAAGTCGAGGACGAATGTTTTCAAGGGGGGATGATGTAATACCCCAGGAAATTTTTTGTTGAAATTTTGTGCATAAACATGTTGGGTTCTATCTTATAGAATGAATTATAAATTTTTCGTGTGGAATATCTTATATTATGACCCACCATTGCATAGAGTATCGAATAAGCTTTCCAACGATATGTGTATCATCCAAAACGGACACCCGAGCGACGAGTTATGAACATTCCGATTGAACCGTGAATAGTAGTGAACAGTAAAACATGCAGGAAAAAGTACTGAGGCCTGATGTATTTTTGCTCAAAATTTAAACGATCATAAATCCTTGTACATAATGATCTAGGTGATCTACTATTTATCAACGGAAAGCTCTGCGAGTCCTCTTTCCATTGAAATTGGTTTCATCCAATTTTTCTATTGGAGCAAAACGTTATGGTTGATCTACTTCAGCCTATCAAAAGCAAATTTTTGGGTCAACTTTAAACGATCATAACTCGTCGTACACAATGATCTGGGTGAGATACTATATATCAACGGAAATATATAAGAGTCCTCTTTCTAATTGAATTGGTTTTATCCAATTTGGATATCGGAGTAAAACGTTATGTTTGATCTGCTTCAAACTATCAAAACAGTCCACCAAAGGACAGATTCAGGATTTTTTTTTAATTTTTAGGGGCGTTTTGGTCATTCCCCCTCACCCAAAATCCGTCCAAACACTATTAAAGCCTATTAGAAGCATTATATGTTATATTTCATCAAATTCCCTAAAAAAGAAAACCCTAAGCTCCTACATCCAACTTCAAGAACCTCCAAAGTTTACCATTAATTCTGCAAATTTATTTAAGATTCCAAGTTCCTAGTTCAAGAACTCCAAGAACCATCATTCAAAGGCACGATTAACATCTCAAAAATGAGTACCGATCTAAAGTTCATCATTCAAGGTATGTTGGTCTTTCATACATCCTGCATATTTCTTACAAATATTTATGATGATGATGTTTAGACAACTGCATACACCCACATATACTCGGTTCCTTTCCATGGTACTGACCCACATCTTCGGATGTGGGCTGTATTTTCTTAGAATGTAGGTTCAGGTGCTCAGTTCCAGGTTTGACATTGATTCTTTGGGTACGCTATTCTACATCCTCTATTGTGTTCAGTCCTCATGTTCCGAGGACGTGATGTCTGATGCTGGTTTCACAGAATTGTTTACATTTGATAACTAAGTATGAGTCAGTTGGGGCATGTCTCAGTGGCTCACTGGTTTTATTGATTTTCTTAGAGTCTTGTCAGACTAGTACAAATATTGGGAGTAGACTAATAAGTCATATTTTGTTATCTTTCTGAAATTATTTTATTCTTGGATGATGATTACTCTGTTGATATTTGAGGGTTATTTATGAAAACCCCATTGATTTATGTTGAACTGCATAAAAATGGCTCAAAGGGTTAGCTTGGGGCTACTCATAGCCTCAAGCACCGTGTGATGCTCTGGAACCCATTTTTCGGGGCATTACAGACCACACCCACCATCTCCATAGAGGATGAGAAAATAAAAGAAGGATATTAACTAATTTATGGAGCAAACACAAGAATTTCAGCCATTTGACTATCATCTTTCTCATGAGACTGAAAGTAAGAAGGTAAATAAGAGTGAGTGTTATGGATGGGGTAAATTTTGAAGTGGGATTGGCTGGTCCTCATTCAAAGAAATTTCCTACATTATGTTTATATGATGACATATCTGTGGAGTTATCTAAAATAGTGGAAGAGTGTAAACGTAAGGGTCAAGAATTCTATATTCTTAATTTTGAACCAGAAAAGCAACACAAAAATATACCTCACTTTAAGGTTGAGTGGTTTACCATGTACTATCCATTACTCGGTTCCTTCATCATTATACACCTCCCTATGAGCAAAGGAAAAAAATAGATGCGAGGTTGAGGGTGAAATTTATATCCTCAAGGTGAAGAAAAAAGTTAATGTGGGTCGTGTATAATATACTGCATAATATACTGTATAATGCGGAAACATGAACTGAAAGTTCAGAAGGTTCAACACTGAGATATAATATCTGATAAAAATATAACATCTGGGTGGGGTATGAAATACCCAAAACAACTAAAATAAACCATATGAACATACTGTAGTCTGAAAAGCCTCTAAATCATGACTGAACTATTTGAATAAGGAGTTGATAGGACATTTCCCCAACTAACTCCAACTAATAAATAAATTAATAAGGTAATAGAGTAATGTTTATGTCCTCAAAAGATGAGGACTCATTGCTAACTCTGACTGCTGAGACTGGAATCTACTGATGCTTTAGAGCTCGTGTCTCTGAACCTATGGTATAAGACACCATAGCGCAAATGCGTTAGTACTTTGAATGTACTGGTATGCATGTGAGGTAGGATGAATGTATGTGGTTCATATGTATGAACAATATTGACTAACTGACTAATATGAATGTGAGAATGCATGTATGAATACATAGTAACTATAACTGAGATTGTGATAACATGAATTTACTGATAACTGACATAACTAGTAACAAAGTTCTGATGACTGATATAACTGATAACAAGAGTGACTGTACCAAATAGTCCTAAATCTAATAGAACTAGCTGAGTTTCGTACTATTCTAAGTTGACTGTATCTGATAGTACTAAATTCTGTAGAACTATCTGAGTTCTATTACTGAGATTGAATGACTGTATCTGACAATCCTAATTTCTTTAGCTGAAACTGTGGGAAGTAGTTATCTAACTGACATGCCCCAAATAATGCATTATAGCTGAGTTGGGATCCAATCTATAACCCTAATTGGAATGGTGTCAATACCACGCCACCGGTAAGGACAAGCTGTGAGTGACCCTCATCAGACAGTGTCCCCAAAATAGAATGGTAGGGGCCTCATCTGATAGTGCTTATCCACCATATCAACCCTCATCTGACAGTTTTGATGTCTCAACCTCTGCTGGCTACATAGTTCTGAAACGTAAGGATGACTTCTAAGAATCACACCCTAATATGACAGTTTATATTCCCATCCTTGGGTTCACTCGGTGCTAATTTCTAATCCTATCTGAATAGACACTGTACATGAATTATTGAATTGAACTGGACTGAGTTAACTGAGTTTCGTTGACTGACGGAATATTACTGAGATTTCTGTATTACTAAGCTTTCAGAGATTACTCGGATTTCTAAGTTTTACTGAGTTTTTCTGAGTCACATGACTATCTGAATTCTACTGAACATGGCTTGACTGAGGATATAGTGAAAACATGACACTGGCTCTAGGCACACTACTAAATTGTCGAGTACAAGTACCCCCATAACTCTATGGAAAGAAATTGACAAAGAATGACTTTCTTGAATACATGACCAACATCAAAATCCATAATTCATTTATTGAGGCATTTCATCAAATATGTGATATGCATAAACTTGTACATATAAGAGGATTGCATAAAATCATACTAGTTGGGCCCTTTTCCTTCACATAGGAATTTAATCAAACACATGGTAAACATAGTATATGTAGACAACATTATACAACAAATAAACATCATGATTCAAATCTAATTTCATCATCCAAGGGTTTAATCATAGGTTTACATGAATCTACACTTATAATAATCAATTCCACATAAAATTGATCACCCAACATGGATTAGAATTCAATTGGTCATTATCAACAAGAACAAAAGCAAACCCAACATGAAATTCATAAAGAAATCCATACACTTGAACTTTGAAAAGAGATTCTTGGGATTCATAGACGAAGAAGTCCATGAATGAATACTATGCATACCTGGTAGTGAGTTTCTTAAAGTTCTTGAACTTGAAGAATTTGAATCTTTTAGTTTTTGAAGAAGATTTGGATTTTGCTGCTTAAGGATTGCTCTTAGGGAGAAAACCCTAATTTTTGATGTTGTGGAAGAATAATGAATTTTCGAGCCTTGGTCGGATATTACTAGGTATAAAAACAAGTGGTAAAAGAACAAAAATCTCCTTTAAAAACAACTTAAAAATAACTGAACGGGATGTGTGATGGCTCGTTTGATGATCCGTTGTTGGCTCGACGGTCCATTGTTTCGACTATCGTACGTGGACTAAGAAAAGGATTCACCGTCTAAGTAGCAACGACTTGGGCAGTGGTCCATTGCAAGTTTGACGGTCCATCAACCTGTCCATCGTACCTTATCCAGAAGGTTGCCTCACTTCTTTGGCTGTGATGGTCAAGGCGATGGTCCATCGCTGGATCGACAGTCCCTCAACAAGGTTGTCGCACCTAGGCAATTCTGACAGATCTCGATAAAATATCCATAACATTTCACTCCGATACCGCGGATTTAGACAAAATTGGTATCGTTGGAAAACTCATTCAATTTAACACATGATAAAAAGTGAAAATCTAAAAAATTCCACATGTACAAAAGTTACTTCATCTTTCAAAGAAAGCTTCTAACAATTTTTGGGACAATTTCAAGCTAGGAAAAAGTACAGGGTATTACAATATGTATGTGAGGTTTTTGGGTATTCCATGTTTACTTGATTTCTAGAACTTTTATGGTGTATATACAAAGCAAAATAAAGAGTTTGGGTTTAGGGGATGATATAGGAATTTCTTTGATAGCCATGTTATATCCTTTTTCAGACCTACTAGTGTGCATAATCTTAGTTATCCCTGTTGATCCTTTAGCTTATATCCTTTAGAAGTCTCATATGTAGCATGTATCCCCTTCTTTGATTGAACTTAATTACATCTAAAGCTCCTAAGATCTTTATTTAAAATTTAATTGAGTTAAGGAGTTTAAAATTCAAGTAGGAAAAAAGTGAAATTAAAGTCGCAAAGTAATAGCTCGTGGTGTTGAAAATTTGATATGTGTGGTGGTTGGGAGTTGTGTAGTAATAAGAAAAAAAGGAAAGATTGTTCGAATTGAATATTGTGTACATAGGAAATACTTCCACCATAGTGTATGTAGTTGAACTTTAATAACCCAAAATTTCTTTAAGTCAAATCTAGTCTCCAGAAGAGTTAGTGATGACTTCCTAATGATTAATATTAAAATCAGATAGAATTTCCCAATTTTGAATTTTTATCATGTGGAAAATTGAATTAGCTTTCCAACAATAATAATTTCGTTTAAATCTGGTATCAGAGTAAAATGTTATGGATGTTTTACTGAGAGCTGTCAGAACCGCCCAGGTGCGATGGACAGGTTGACGGACCGTCAAAATTGCGATGGACCATCGCCTAAATCGTCGAAGCTAAGGCAGTAAGTCAATTTTCTAGATAAGGTGCAATTGATAGGTTGACGGACCATCGAACTTGCAACGGACCATTGCCCAAGCCATTGCTACTAAATCTGTGAGTCTCTATTCTTGTCCACATGTGACGGTCAGAATAATGGACATTGACCCAGCGATGGACCATCGCACGATCCATTGCAAATCCTATTCAACAATTTAAAGTCATTTTTAAAAGGGTATTTGTGTCTTTTTCCACCCATTTTAACCCCTAATTTTACCAGACAATAACTCATAACTTCATTACTCATTCACAACATCCAATTAGGGTTTCTCTCAAAGATCAATCCGTAAGAACAAGAAACCCTAGGTGTTTAATTTAAAGTCAAGAATTCAAGATTTTCTTCACAAATCTTTAAGAAATCATCCACAAGGTATGTCAAGTATTCATTCATGGATTCCTTTCGTCCATGAAGCCCAAGAATCCAATTTTATATCATAAATTGTGATGTATATGTTGTGGATTGATTACGATCATGTTGAGGTTGTGTATGATACCCAAGTTGGAATCGTTAAATATGTTTTGATTAATTTATGCTAGCATATGGATTGAAATCTACTAAATTGTGTTGATTTATGCAACCATGATGAATTAATATAATGTTCAAGCCTAAGCTTATAGTTATGAATGCAAGGTGTTTGATAAAATGCCTAAGAGAATAGGAAACATGGCTTATGACTCAATTGTGACCAAAATAATGAACCTATGTTTCACCCTTAAGTTCAAATGACTCCCATGTTAATGTTATGCTTTGTTATGGATTGATGTAATGCTCATGAGATTAGGCTTATGAAATTATGACATCTTTACATGCACTTCTATTCATGTGTAAGCTTGTGGCATGTAAATAATTCATACTTATCCCTAATGATTTTACTATGAACTGTTAACTATGGTCATGTATCAAGAAGTGTCATGTATTGTCAGTTTTACACTATCGAGTCCTGGGGGTACTTGTACCCGATAATTTAATTGTGTACCTAGAGCTAGTGTCATGTTTTCAAGATACTCTCAGTCAAGCCATGTTCAATAGAATTCAGTCAGTCTTATGACTCAGGAAAACTCAGTAATCTCAGTCAGTTATCAGATCTCAGTGATACTCCGTTAGTTAATGGAACTTAATAAACTCAATCCAGTTTGTTCAGTATAATTAATTTAGTTTCTAATCAGATGGGAGTAGGAATAAACACCAAGTGAGCCCAAGGATGGGAACTCACCTGCGAGTACAGGGTGTGATTGTTAGAAGCAATCCTTGCACTCCAGAACTATGTAGCCAGCGTAGGTTAAGACATCTAACCTGTTAGATGAGCGTTAATGAGGTGGCTTAACCTATTAGATGAGGGTCCCACCATTTTCCTTAGAGTACCTGTTAGATGAGGGATCACTCACAACTTTTCCTTACCAGTGGTGTAGTATTGACACCATTCTAATTAAGGTTACAGCTTAGACCCCAACTCAGCTATATTTCTTTATTTATAGCATGTTGGTTAGATGAATATTTCCCACAGTTACAGTCTCAGTCTTAGTCTCAGTAATAGAACTCAGATAGTTGTACCGAATTCAGGACTGTCAGATATAGTCACCCAATTCAGTATGGAACTCAGATAGTTCCATCAGCAACAAGACTGTCAGACACAATCATTTAGATAATAGTACAATAGTTATACTAAACCTATGTTATCAGTATTCAGATTCAGTGATGTCTTTATCTCAGATACAGTTCACGTATTTATGCTTGTATTCTCATGTTCATGTTATTCGGTTAGATAGTATTGTTTATGAATATATAAACCCTTACATTCTGCCTACTTCACTTGCATACCAGTACATTCAATTGTACTGGCGCATTTGTGCTATGATATTTTATACCATAGGTTCAAAAGTACGAGCTCCTGAGCATCAGTAGCATTCTAGTCTCAGCAGTCAGAGTTAGCAGTGAGTCCTCATCCTTCGAGGACATGATCATAACTTTATGATGTTGTTACTTAGTTTGTTTCAGTAGTTAGAGTTAGCTGGGGAAATGTCCCATCAACTCCTTATTCAGATAGTTCAGTTTTAGAGGCTTTCAGACTAAAGTATATTCAGACAGTTTATTTTATTTCATGTTTTGGTATTGATATACCATACTCTCAGATAGTATTTTTTATCCATTTTGAATGCTATGGCATGTTCCAGTCTATTATTTCCATATTTTTCATGATGTCATATAGTATATAGGTACAAATATCAGTCATGGGTTAGCTTGTGGTCCTTCAAGGTCATGAGCATTGTATAGCATTACGGGTACCATATTCAGGGCGTTATAAACTTGGTATCAGAACCAAAGGTTCAATAGTGTCCTAGGAAGTCTAAAATCCACATCTAGTAAGGTCTTGAGCATGTGTGTGTTGCACACCACATTTATGTATTGGAGGCTATGAGATGTTTTAGGAATAGTCTCGCGTTAATCCCTCAGTTTAATCCCTTTCTCTTCTATTTACAGAAAATGCCTCCTAAGAAGAGAATTGGGAATCAGTTAGCCCCTCAACCCAAAGATCTTTTGGATAAAAACGTCTATCATGCAGAGTTCAGAGCTGCATTCACTACTCTTGCTCAGTTAGTTACTGCTCAGAATGAACGACCAGCTATCGTTCCGACCAACTCAGTTGCCAATTCAGCTACAGCCAGGATTCAGGACTTCAGCCGAATGAATCCTTCAACCTTTTTTGGGTCTAAGTCAGATGAGGACCCTTATGAATTCATCGATCAAGTTTAGAAGGTTACTAACATTATTGGGGTTACTCCCAGTGAGAGTGCTGAGCTAGCTACATATCAGTAGATGCAAGATCCATAGAGTGGGAAAAGTTTGTCACCGCCTTCTTAGAGAGGTTTTTTCCCCTAGAGCTGAGAGAAGCTAAGGTTTTACAACTTATCAACCTCAGGCAAGGTAACATGATGGTAAAAGTGTATTCTCTTAGGTTTACATAATTATCTAGATATGTTCCTCATATGGTTGTAAATAGAAAGGCCAAGATGAGTAAGTTTATTTCTAGGGTGAATGATAGTGTGGTCAATGAGTGTAGGTCTGCGGTGTTGAATAGTGACATAAACATAGCCAGGCTTATGACTTATGCTCAGCAGACAGAAAAGCAAAAGATTAAGATGACGGAGAAGCAGAATAAGAGAGCAAGGACAGGTAGTTTCAACTTTGCTTAACCTAATTTAGAGGGAGAAAACCATTCTCAGTTTCTTCCTAAGTCATTCATTCCATATCCTTCCTCAGCCAGTGCTCCAGCTCTTAAGTTCAAGAATGGTAATAGTGATAAGGCGCTAGGCTCTAAGTTGCAGGGCAGTGTTAGTAGTTCCTGCACCCATCCTCTTTGTCAGACATGTGGTAAGCACCATCAGGGTACTTAAAGAGCTGGTAGTGATGTTTGCTTTGGGTGTGGAAAGCTAGGCCACAAAGTTAGAGATTGTCCCTAGCCAGGATATCAGGGTCAGCGTAACCGTTCCCCAGCTCAGTTCAGTCGCCCAAATTAGCAGAGTGCCACTTCCAGTGCTATTGGTAGGCAACACCCAAATCAACTTTATGCTCTCTAATCCCAACAGGATTAGGAAAATTCTCCTGATATGGTTACTAGTACGTTACAGATCTTTCACTTGTATTTTTACGATTCGCTAGATCCTGGAGCTTCTTTATCTTTTGTTACTCCCTATATAGCAGTTGATTTTAGAGTTAGTCTCGAAATTCTAGTAGTTCCCTTCTCAGTCCCTACCCCAGTGGGTAAAACCATCATAGCCTGATGGGTATCTAGGAATTGTCTGGTTATGGTATCTCAAAAAGTCACCTTAGTAGACTTAGTCAAATTAGAGATGACTGATTTTGATGTCATTCTCAGCATGGATTGGCTTCATTCCTACTATGCCACTGTTGACTACAGAAATAGAGCTGTCTAGTTTTAGTTTCCGAATGAACCTATCCTAGAGTGGAGGGGTAGTACTTCAGCTTTCAAAAGTCAGCTTGTTTCCTACCTCTGGTCATGGAAAATGATCTAGAGGATGTGTCTATTATCTTGTTAGAGTTAAGGACTCTAGTTCTGAAACTCCCAGTCTTGAATCAGTCCCAGTCGTGAATGAGTATTCAGATGTCTTTCCCGAAAATCTTCTAGCAATTTCTCCCTAAAGATAAATAGACTTTGGCATCAATATTCTTCCAGATACTCAGCCTATATCTATTTCTCCATAAAGAATGGCGCCAGCAGAACTCATAGAATTGAAAGAGCAGTTGAAGGATCTCTTAGATAAGGGATTCATTAGACCTAGTGTGTCCCCGTGTGGTGCACCAGTCTTATTCCTGCGAAAGAAATATAATTCTCTCAGAATATGTATAGACTACTGCCAACTCAATAAAGTCACGGACAAGAATAGGTATCCACTTCCTAGAATTGATGGCTTATTCGATCAACTTCATGGTGCAAGCTATTTTTCTAAGATAGACCTCAGATCAGGCTATCATCAGTTTAGAGTCAGAGCATATGACATTCCAAAAATAGTCTTTCATACTCGGTATGGTCACTTTAAATTCTTGGTCATATCCTTTGGTTTTACCAATACCCCAACAGCTTTTATGGAATTGATGAACTTCGTGTTCAAGCAGTACTTTGACATATTTATCATAGTCTTCATAGATGATATCCTTATTTACTACTGTAGTGAGTAAGATCATGCAAACCATCTTCGAATTGTACTTTAGACCCTCAGAGATCATCAGTTGTTCGCCAGATTCAGTAAGTGTGAATTATGGCTAAGGTCAGTGGCATTCCTTGGTCATATTATTTTTGGTGATGGAATTAGGGCTGATCCTTAAAAGATCGAAGCAGTAAGAAACTGGCCCAGACTTGTCTCTCCATCAGATATTAGGAGTTTCTTGGGTTTAGCTGGCTATTACAGATGGTTTTTTGAGGGATTTTCTTCTATTGCATCCCCTATGTATAGATTGACTTAGAAGAAAGTCAAGTTTTAGTGGTCAGATCCTTGAGAGAAGAGTTTTTAGGAGTTGAAGACTCGACTCACCTCAGCTCCAGTCTTAGCTCTGCCAGATAGTCCAGATGGGTTCGTAATGTATTGTGATGCATCCATAGTAGGTTTGGGTTGTGTCCTTATGCAGCATGGTAAGGTCATAGATGACGGCTCCATGATCTTGAGTTAATAGCCGTAGTATTTGCTGTAAAAATTTAGAGGCATTATCTATATGGAGTTCATGTGGTTGTGTTCATAGACCATAAGAGCCTGCAGTATGTATTTTCTTAGAAATATCTCAATCTTTGTCAAAGAAGGTGGTTAAAGCTCTTGAAAGATTATGACATGAGTGTCCTTTATTATTTGGGCTAGGCCAATGTAGTGGCCGACGCTCTCAGTAGACTATCTATGGGTAGTGTTGCTCATGTTGAGGATATTAAGAAGAAGCTAGTTTAGGAAGTATATCATCTTACCAGACTAGGTATTCGGTTAGTTGATACAGAAGAGGGTGACATATGGGTTTAGAGTAGTTTAGAATTATCTTTAGTTTCTGAGGTTAAAGAAAAGCAAGATAGAGATCCCAGACTAATCAATTTGAAAGAGCCAGTCAAGGATCAGAAAGTAGAGGTTTTCTCCTAAGGGGGAGATGGTGTTTTGTGTTGCTAGGGTCGTCTGTGTATTCTAGGTATAGCTGACTTGAGGCAACAAATTCTTACAGAAGCGCATGGTGCAGGCTACTCGATTCATCCAGGGGACACTATGATGTATCATCACTTGCAAGTGATCTATTGGTGGAGTACGATGAAAAGAGATGTTGCATAGTTTGTGGCTAAGTGTTCTATATGTCAACAGGTTAAGATAGAGCATCAGAAGCCTAGTGGGTCCATGCAGGAGTTCAGTATTCCCACTTGGAAGTAGGAAGAAGTGAACATGGACTTTGTGATAGGTTTGCCTCGTACTCGTTGCCAGCATAATTCATTCTGGGTCATTATAGATAGAATGACCAAGTCAACTCATTTCCTTCTAGTCCATACCTCTTATTCAGCTGGGGATTATGCCAAACTCTATATTAGAGAGTTGATCAGATTGCATAGTTTCTGTTATCTATTATCTTAGACAGAGGTACCCAGTTCATCTCTTACTTTTGGAAAGCATTCCAAAAGGGTCTTGGTACCCAAGTTTATCTTAGTATAGCTTTCCACCCTCAAACAGATGGTCAAGGATAAGGGACCATTTAGACTTTAGAAGATACGCTAAGGGTGTTGCAATTGATTTCAAGGGTAGTTGGGATGACCACTTGCCTTTGATTGAGTTTGCATACAACAAAAACTATCATTCCAGTATTCAAATGGCTCCATTCGAAGCTTTCTATGGTAGGAGATGCTGATCTCCAATCGGTTGATTTGAAGCTAGTAAACCCTCAGTTATAGGGCCTGACTTAGTATTCGACACTTTAGAGAAAGTCCAGTTGATCAGAGAAAGACTCTGGGCTGCTCAGAGCCGACAGTAGTCTTATGCAGATGTGCACAAAAAAGATCTTGAGTTTGAGATTGGCGATTATGACTATCTAAAGATCTCTCCCATGAAGGGAGTGAAAATATTCAGCAATAAGGGAAAGCTCAACCCCCGATATGTTGTTCCCTTCAAAATTCTCAGTCGCTTCAGCAAGGTAGCTTATGAGCTCGAATTGCCTTAAGATCTAGCATCAGTTTATCCAGTCTTTTATGTCTCTTTTCTCAAGAAGTGCATAGGTGACCCAGCAGTTGTAGTCCCTATTCAGAGCATAGATGTTTAGAACAACCTCTCTTATTAAGAGATTCCATTCAAAATTCTTGACTACCAGAATTATAGACTGAGAAAAAAAGAAGTCGCCTTAGTCAAAGTTCTTTGATGGAATTAGTCTGTTGAGGGAGCTACTTGGGAATCAAAAGAAGGCATGCGGACCAAGTATCCTCACCTCTTCTCTACAAACTCAGATCTAGCTTAAGGTAACAGTTCTTCTTAAGCTTTTCAATCTCATGTTCAGATTTCAGTGACAAGCTTGGTATCCATTTCATGTTCAGAATTCCATTATAATCTTGGTATTAAGTACCATTGCATAATCATCCATGCATTCATGTGTCATTTCAGTCATGTATTCATGCATCAGATATGCATGTTCAGTTTGATGAGAAACTCATCTTATCAGTAATTCAGTCATGCAGTCATAAAAAAGTTACTCATGCATGAGATATGCATGTTCAATATTATATATATTTAGTTTATCAGTCTTGTTAGTCATGGAGTCATGTTTCAGTCATTCATGTTTAGGATGTGCTTCAGTTTTTTGTTTCTCCCCTTTTAGTCAGCCCTATTCGAGGACGAATGTTTCCAAGGGGGAGATATTGTAATAACCCAAAATTTCATTAAGTCAAATCTAGTCTCTAGAATAGTTAGTGATGATTCCTAATGATTAATATTTAAATCAGATAGAATTTCCCCAATTTTGACATTTTATCATGTGGGAAATTAAATTAGCTTTCCAACAATACCAATTTTGTCCAAATCCGGTATCGGAGTGAAAAGTTATAGATGTTTTACTGAGAGCTTTCAGAACAACCCAGGTGCAACGGACAGTTTGACGGACCGTCGAACTTGCGATGGAACATCACCTATACTATCGCAGCTTATGTAGTAAGTCAATCTTCTTGCTAAGGTGCGACGGACAGGTCGACGGACCGTCGAACTTGCGATGGACCGTTGCCCAGGCCGTCGCTACTAAGGTAGTGAGTCCCTATTCTTGTCCATGTGCGATGGTCAGAATGACGCACCATCAATCCAGAGACGGACCATCGCAAATCCCTTTCAGCAATTTAAAGCCATATTTAGAAGGGTATTTGGGTCTTTTTCCACCCATTTTAAGCCCTAATTATACCAGACAATAGCTCAAACCTTCATTATTCATTCACAATATCCAATTAGGGTTTCTCTCAAAGATCAGTCCCCAAGAACAAGAAATCCTAGGTGCTTAATTCCAAGTCAAGAATTCAAGCTTTCCTCCACAAATCTTTAAGAAATCATCAACCTAGGTATGTCAAGTGTTCATTCATGGATTCCTTTCATCCATGAAGCCTAAGAATCCAATTTTAAATTATAAATTGTGATGTTTACGTTGTGGATTGATTACGATCTTGTTGAGGTTGTGTATGATACCCAAGTTGGAATCGTTAAATGTGTTTTCATTAATTTATTCTAGCATGTGGATTGAAATCTACTAAATTATATTGATTTATGCAACCATGATGAATTAATTTAATGTCCAAGCCTAAGCTTATAGTTATGCATGCAAGGTGTTTGATAAAATACCTAAGAAAATAGGAAACATGCCTTATGACTTAATTATGACCAAAATGATGAACCTATGTTTCACCCTTAAGTTTAAATAACTCCCGTGTTATTTTTATGCTTTGTGATGGATTGATGTAATGCTCATGAGATTAGGCTTATGAAATTATGACATGTTGACATGCACTTCTATTCATGTGTGATATTGTGGCATGCAAATACTTCATGAATATCCGCAATGATTGAACTATGAATTTTTAACTATGGTCATGTGTCAAGAAGTTTCATGTATTGTTAGTTTTACGCTATCGAGTCCTGGGGGTACTTGTACCTGACAATTTAGCTGTGTACCTAGAGCCAGTGTCATGTTTTCAAGATAATCTCAATCAAGACATGTTCAGTAGAATTCAGTCAGTCTCATTACTTAGGAAAACTCAGAAATCTCAGTAATCTCTGAAATCTCAGTAATCTCAGTCAGTTATCAGATCTCAGTGATACTCCATCAGTTAACAAAACTCAGTAAACTTAATCCATTTAGTTCAGTATAATTAATTTGGTATCTAATCAGATATTAGTAGGGTTCAGCACCGAGTGAGCCCAAGGATGGGATCTCACCTACAAGTAAAGGATGTGATTCTTAGAAGAAATCCTTGCACTCCATAATTGCGCAACTAGCATAGGTTGAGACATCTAACCTCTTAGATAAGGTGACTTAATCTGTTAGATAAGGGTCCTACTATTCTTCTTAGAGTACCTGTTTGATGAGGGATCACTCACAACTTGTCCTTACCAGTGACACAGTTTTGACACCCTTCTAATTGGGGTTATAGATTAGACCCCAACTCAACTATATTGCTTTATTTGGGGAATGTCGGTTAGATGACTACTTCCTACAGTTACAGTAATAGAACTTGGATTGTTCTACAGAATTTAGGACTGTTAGATACAGTCACCCAGTTTAGTGTGGAACTCATCTAGTTCCATCAAGAACAAGACTGTCAGACACAGTCATTCAAATAATAGTACAATAGTTATACAAAACCTATGTTATGAGTATTTAGATTCAGTGATGTTTTGATCTCAGATACAGTTTATGTATTCATACTTGTATTCTTACGTTTATGTTATTTGGTCATCTAGTATTGTTCATTCCTATATAAACCCTTGCATTCAGCCTACCTTACTTGCATACCAGTACATTCAATCATACTGATGCATTTGCGCTATGGTGTTTTTTACCATAGATTCAGAAGTACGAGCTCCTGAGCATCAGTAGCATTCCAGTCTCAGCAGTCAGAGTTAGCAGTGAGTCCTCATCCTTCGAGGACATTATCATTACTTTATTATATCATTACTTAGTTTATTTTAGTAGTTGGAGTTAGGTGGGGACAAGTCCCATCAACTCCTTATTCAGACAGTTTAGTTTTCTAGGCTTTCAGAGTACAGTATCTTCAGACAGTTTATTCCAGTTCATGTTTTGGTATTGATATATCGTACTCTTAGATAGTATGTTTTATCCTTTTGAACCTTATAGCACGTTCTAGTCTATTATTTCCGCATTTTACTGATGTCATACAGTATATAGGTACAGATATCAGTCATGGGTTAGCTTGTGGTCCTTCGTGGTCATGAGCACCGTGTAGCGTTCTGGGTACCAGATTTGGGGTATTACATGAACTTTATAAAATGGGGAAAAACAAAAGATGAGAGCAGATAGAGATAGTGTAAATAGGTTTTTTAAGGTGAACTAAATAAAAAGTATGATGTATTAAAGCTCTTAGGAAAGATAGTGTCATGACCCGAGGATACCCCATAGTCGTAACAAAGTGCTTAGAACAATAAATGATCCCAAGTTAACCCATGTACTGGCATACTATTTGAGCAACTTAAATTTTATGTACATGCTAAATTTTCTAAGTGGAAGCATAATCATGAACAAATATGAACAAGTATAATACTGATAAAGTTTACAACATGATAAATATAAAGAAAGAACTTGAATTACATATCATGACTCTGAGTGACTATCTATGAAACCTCTACTATACTGACTATAGGTAGCTGGGACATGCCTCCAACTACCACTAATAAATACAATTAGATAATAAAAATACAACACACGAACACTAATAGACCCTAAAATAATAGGACTTATCACCTGCTGGATAAAAGCTGAGAACTGTCTGACCCTGGTATATGAGCTACATCTGGTACCTACATTATGAAGGATGTAGCCACAAATGCATATATGTGGTTAGTACATTGGAATGTACTAAGTATAAGGATACATGCACTAAATAATGAAAATATTTAAAATTTGCATTAAAACTGAGAACCCTAAGTTATTTGCTGAAACATATATTTAAAACATGGCTATACGTGAAAACTCTATATCATATTGAAATTTATAAATCATGAGCCAAAGACCATTTTGTAAGCTGGGAAGAGGTAGAACCATCAATACTGTATATAAATCCCATGTAAAACTAAACATCCTATAAAACTGAACTGAGGATCATGTATGGATACTAAGAATATGAACATGAGAATGTAAATTTGAGAATGCAAGACCAAGTAAAGCATATATTGAAATAATCTGAATAATTGAAAGTCTAATTACTTGGTCAAGAAAACCTAAACTTGTATAGATTGAGTACTGACTAAAACTGTGGTATGTATCATGTAACCGACATGCCCCAATCTAAGCTAATTGGGGTCCAACCTGTAACCCTACTTGGAAGGTTGTCAGTACCTTTCCATGAGTGCTAACACTGGCTGTGTGGATATACTAAACTAATGTCCCTCTGGACTAGGGAGTCACCCTCTACTGGAAGGTGCTCCTATAAATATATATCTATCCTCAACTAGCAGGAAGACTCTCAAACCTATGCTGGCTATGTAGTTCTGGAACTCAGGGATTGCTTCTAAGGGTCACACTCTCTACTGGCAGGTTAGCCCCCATCCCTGGGTTCGCTCGATGCTAAATCCTACTTCCAACTAAACTCACACTGAAATAATAAACTAGTGCATGCACTAAAGACTGATGAGTTCAAACATGGTGTTCTAAAATCTGACAGTGTATGCATAAGCTGAAGTAACCATGAACTTGTAAACATATGTATTTAACATGAAATAATACTGGTGAGTTTGTTATAAAAAATGATAATCTGAATATGGAAATAAAATTATGATTCTGATTGACTTGTTACTTGAAAAAAAATTATGTAAAAACACAGAGGTATCAAGTGTTCATAACCCGCCAGCACTTAAAAATTGCAAAATTCGATAATAATACTTAAATAGTGACATGAAGTCTTAATTCAATAACCCAAATCATCAGATACTTCAATTACCTAATAAATTACATAAATTTGAACTTGAGAGTAAGTTAACCTTGGGAAGATATCATGTTTATATAGTTAAAGCATAAATTCTAGAATTTGACATGGTATTGACTAAACGTGACTTGGGGGTTTGGAACTTAAATCAGTTAAGAGAAAAATTCTATGGAAAATATCATTAGCAAGGTTTGAATGTAAAACTAATAAGGAAACATATACAAATTTCATGATTTACATTGAACTTGACCATAAATTAGAGTATAATTCATACTTCAAACCAAAAATAAGGTTTTTTGGATAAATGGGTGAAAGGAACCTATTGATGAATACACGACATACCTCAATGGTTAGATGCTTGAAGAAGGCTTGAACTTGAAAACTTAAACTTTTGAATTATTAGGAAGAGAAGCTTGAATTCTTCATTCTTGGGAAAAGGGAGGGTTTCTATGTGAGTAGTTTGATATAATGGCCAAATAATACCCTTTTGAGTGATAAGTCGTGTTTTGGATGACTGGGATTGAGGGGAAAGGAGCAAATTACCCCTTGTCACCTTTTAATCATGAAGCTGGAAATACAATGCCTCCACATCGTGGACCTTATAGCGGGGGAATAGCCTACGCGGCGCAGACCCTATTTTTGGAAAATAGCCTACGTGGTGTGGAACCTATTTTGGGGGAATAGCCTACGTGGGGTGGACCCTATTTTGAGGGAATAGCCTAGATAGCATGAAGCTATCGCGGACCTTTACTAATTCTCATGAAAATTGTCATAACTTTTTGCTCGGGTGTCAGATTAAGGAGAAATTGGATGTGTTATAAAGAAGACTCAATTATCTATAATTTGGTAGGTCATGAGGTGAAATTTTTTTACATATTTCAGAACTTATACATTTTAAAGGTTGACCCTTGTAGGATCTAATACCAAAATTTGGCTCAAAGGCTCTTAGCTCAACATTTCCCTAAGTGATTCCTATGAACATTTTCACCTAATAAGCACTCTTCACTCTAGGATAATGATCATGGCACATGTATTCAAATTCAAATTATGGGATTAGAGTTTACACACGTAGGAACAAAAATTTTATTTCTAGCTCAAAAATGTTGGGTGTTATATTATTTCCCCTTGGAATCATTCATCCTCGAATGATTGATAGGATTTTGTTGAATTTTTAAAAGTATGGAATAATATAGACATGACATGTCTTCTAACAAAGGATTTAGATGAGCTGAAACATTAAAACATCCATCATGAGTCTCATTTCTTAGCTGACTTGACTCTATTAACTGGAAGGACCTGATTCATGTTGAGAGTTTAGAACTCACTTGAAATGTTCATAATACGATCATACATATAAATTGCAAAGTGATAACTAATGTAATAAAACTCCAAAAGTTTCTAAGGAGGGAATAAAGTTTGTAACTTCTCATTAGGAATTATCCCTCAATAAAACACATATAGGAATCAAAGAAGCAAGAGCTTCATGGCATCGCCAAGTTCATTATGTAAGCAGAAATCATGAGTTAACGTGTCTAAGGTCGTATGAAAGGTATTACACTATCTAAGCTGGAATACTTGGAAACTAAGATCATTCATTGTACACTTATGAACTAAATCATGACTAAATATTTGAATCATAGGCATGATGCTTGGACTGAATTGAATTTGCAATTTTCATGGATGTGAATGAATTACCTCATGGACTAGACATATTCATGAAACTTCGGATAGTAAGACTAGATGGAAAGATGGAAAAATATAGGAGCTTATCTATCCAAGTGCTAAACTAAATTACAGGTTATATAGACTGAATCATATTGAAAAACTTATACTCAACTAAAGTATTTCTAAGAAGTTCTAATAACATTAGGTAGAAAAGAATTTTTGGGTATGATCTGAATAAGATATTTGAGTAAGGAATCTTAATATGGCTATATCTCTATAACATGGAACATAGGCCTATAAAACATAAGCTAGGATAGAATTACTAGGCCTAGGAAATGCAACTTCTAACTTTCAAGCTTAGCCCATGTCTAAGTAGAACTACATACCCTCACCATGTTCAAGCCTAGCTCGAAATCACAAGGCACTGCACATAACACCGTTATACTAGTCTGAACCATTAATTATATACCCCATGCATTTTCACAACTTTTCATCTCAAGAGTAACTATTTTTACCACTTCAACAACTAAATTCAACCTCTTATTAGGAATTCACTAGCGCACAATCTATCCATCCACTTATATACCAACAAGAAATTCAAGCCCATCATTATAACCACATATGAACTTCAAGGCAACCAACCCACCAAATCATTTTCCAATATTCTCTAAACCTCTATTAATAACAACTTCCATGCACTATCCCCAAGAAAACACACACAAAATTTTAACTAACCATGATATATATCAAAAGCTCTACCTCAATATTCCGTTAAACTTATTGCCTTACATAAAAAAATATACAATAACCTCTCCCCAATAAGAAACATTTACTTACTCCATCTAAACAATAGTTCATCACCACTATTATTTCATAAGGAGAACTCACTGAAAGGTTAGAAAATGAGATCCTGAAGCCTGAAACAATACTATACCTAACTTTGACACTTAACTGAGGCATGAGGAATAGAGTATAAAAGGTATGAATTCATTAAAGGGATCAAACTGAGGGCATACATGACATAATCTGAATTTTGCTGGACATTAAGAGTGCACCATGAGTTATGGGAACTAAGCATACTATAAAGAACGAGTACGTGATTCATAAGTGGCATGACCTAAGTTAGGAGTTCATAAATTCATGGAATATGATTCGTACAACTGAATGAACTAGAACTCCTTATACTAGGAACTGGAAGCGTACATGATTCTACGAGAAGTGTATAAATATGATCTATGATAATAGAGCAGACATGTAAGGCATGAGTAGATTTCATAATAATTGAAGTAGAAAAGTTTATACTGATATAAGAAAGGGGTCGGGAATCTTCAGCCCTAGTGTTGTTCTACAACACACTGGCATCACTATTAGAATTTGAGAGTCTGAATTGGTTCCTTGTTTTATCATCTCCCCCTTAGATTTAAGATATCATTCTAAGTCTGTGGGCTTCATTAATAAACTACAAACTAAACTACAACCACTTTACTCTAGAGTCTGGGATATAACAATACATATCAATAATAAACTCACTATGAAAGACTACACCTAAAAGTGTAAAACCTACTGCAAATACTTTCTTCTGAGATACAACTCTTAACTTTCTATAGTCCCGAGAGTCATCATATAAATAATTAAACACTTTCTAACTTAGAATATTTAGGAGTATTACCATATCCCGAGTTCACACAAATAAGAATTTCAACTTTTTTTTTGTTAGCTCAATTATCTACAATTCAAACTTAGATTATAACACTTAACATGGATATCTACAAAACTTCTTATACAATAATACCCACTAACTACTACTGGATAGGAATCATGAAATACTAATCCACCCAATATTTTATGAACATTTTCAACCTTAACAAGATCCTCTACTTTTGTGGTCACTGCCTAATCTCTATCCCAACTAAAGCATTAGCATACCTTAAGTCTTCATTAACTGAGAAGTCTATCTCAAAGTGCTATTAAACAAACTACACAACATCTTTGTGGCTTCATGGATACATAATCTACTAAATCCAGATAAACACTATCCCTACTTTATTATTGTTAAAACTTCTAGGTTCATGCTTCTAACTCTAGATCATATGCTGTCATAAGATTCTGAGATAGGATTTGAGGGCATATATGACTTTGTATTAGTGCATGATTTTCATAAACATGAATGAAATCTTTCAAACTTCGTAACTTAAAAGCACTGATGGGATACTTTTGAGCCTGCGTGCAATCCTATAACTGTCTATGGGGACTGTCTGAGAAAATTCTATCTATAAGGATTTAAGCTTAGCTATTTCTGTTGCCTCAAGAATAAGGCAGAGTTGGTACAAGTAAAGTAACATAAGAATCTACATAAGTTCCTTAGAGAACACTTCTACTACATGATCTGAGATATAGAAGAAGGAAAACATTTTCTAAATGGCTTGCAGCCTCTCGAAGAAAAGTATAGATGTCTCCGTACCATTCCGTAAGACTCTACTAGACACGGCTTCATAGACACCCTAGGACACATGAACTTTGTTCTTTGATACCAGGTTTTATCAGGACCTGTGGCTACCTCCTAGTTGTAACATAGTGCTTAGAACCATAAATATCCCAAGCTAACCTGTATACTGGCATACTATTTGAGCAATTGATTTAAATTTTATGGACAAGCTAAATTTGTTGAGTGGAAGCTTAATCATGAGAAAATCTAAATAAGTATAATACTGATAAAGTTTACAACATGATAAATCTGAAAAAAAAACTTGAATTATATATTATGACTATGACTAACTATCTGTAAAGCCTCTATTATACTGACATTAGGTAGCTAGGACATGCCTCCAGCTACCACTAATTAATAAATATGGATAATCAAAATACAACACACAAAGTATATGGACTAAAGTCCCTTAAATAAGAGGACTTATCACCTGCTGGCTGAAAGCTATGAACTGGATAACCATGCTATATGAGCTATATCTTGTACCTACATTATGAAGGATGTATCCAAAAATGCATATATGTGGTTAGTATATTAGAATGTACTAAGTATATGGAGACATGCACTAAATTATAAAAATCTTTAAAACATGCTTTAAAATTGAGGACCATAAGTTATTTCCCAAAACATACATTTAAAATATGGCTATACAAGAAAACTATAAATCATAGTGGGATTTATAACTTATGAGCAAAAGATCAATCTGTAAGCTAGGAAGCAGTAGAAACATGGATACTGTATGTAAAGCCAAACATGTTGTAAACTTGAACTGAGGATCATATATGGATACTGAGCATGAAAACATGAGAATGTAAAACTTAGAATCAATACCAAGCATACACTAAAATAATCTGAATAACTGAATAACTAAAAGTCTGAATACTTGGTCAAGAAAATCTAAACTTGTATAAAATGAGTACAGACTTAACTATGGGAGGTATCATATAACCTACATTGCTTAATTTGAGCTAATCAGGGTCCAACCAGTAACCCAAGTTGGAAGGGTGCTAGTACCTTGCCACGGGTACTAACACTGGTGATGCGAATCTACTAAACTAATGTCTTGCAAGACTAGAGAGTCACCCTCTACTGGAAAGTTCTCCTATGAGATATATATCAACCATAAACTAGAAGGAAGACTCTTAAACTTACACTGTATACATAGATCTGGAACTCAGGGATTGCTGCTAAGGGTCACACCCTCTACTGGTTGTTGAGCCTGCTTACCTAGGTTCTCTCAGAGCTAAATCCTACTCCCAAGTGAACTAACACTAAAATCATGAATTGGTGCATGCACTAAAAATTGATATGCTCAAACACGATGTTCTAAAAAATGACAGTGCATACATAATCTGAAGTAACCATGAACTTGTAAACTGATGTATTTAACATGAAATAATACTGATGAGTTTGAGATAAAAAATGATAATCTGAATATGGGAATAAAATTATGATTCTTACAAACTTGTTACTTGAAAGCAAAAATATGTTAAAACATATAGATATCAGGTATTCATGACCTGCCAACACTGAATGATTGCAAAATTTGATAATAACACTTAAACCAGTGATATGAAGTCATATTTCAACGACCCAAAGCATCAGATATTTTAATAACCTAATAAATTACATGAATTTGAACATGAGAGTGATTTAACCTTGGGAAGATATCATGTTTATACAGTAAAAGCATGAATTTGAGAATTTGACATAGTATTAAGTAAACATGACATAGGATTTTCGAACTTAAATCATGTAAGAGCAAAATTCCCATGAGAGATATCATTATCATGGCTTGAATGTAAAACTAATAAGAAAACATAGATAAATTTCATGATTTACATTAAACTTGACAATAAACTAAAGTATAATTCATACTTTAAACCAAAAATAGGGTTTTGGGGCTCAATGGGTGAAAAGAACCCATTGATGAATACCCCACATACCTCAATGGTTAGATTCTTGAAGAAATATTAAACTTGAAAAATTGAATTCTTGAGTTCTTGGGAGGAAAATCTTGAATTCTTCATTCTTGGGAAAGGGGAGGGTTTTTACCTGAGTTGTTTTGTGGATTATAGGCAAATAAGTCCATTTTGAGTGTTACAAGTTGTGTTTTGGATGAGTGGTGTTGAGGAGAATGAACCAAATTAATCCTTGTCCCCTTTTAATCATGAATCTATAAATACAAAACCTCTACATTGCTGTCCCTACAATAGGGGAATAGCCTTTACGGTGCGGACCCTATTTCGAGGGAATAACCTACGTGGAACGGAAATTATTCTGAGGGAATAGCATACATGACACAGATCCTATTAAGAGAGAATAGCCTATGTGGAGTGGAGCTATTGAGGACCCTTACTGTTTCTCATGAAAATGGTCATAGATATTTTCTCAGGTATCGGATTAAGGTAAAAGTAGATGTGTTGAAAAAAGGACTCAATTATATATAATTTGGTGGGTCTTGAGCAAAAAAATTCCACATATTTCATAAGTTATACATGTTAAAAGTTGACCCTTATAGGATCGAATACCAATATTTAGCGGAATCAAAGGCTCTTAGCTCAACTTTGCTCTATGTGATTCCTATTGACAATTTTCACCAAACAAGCACTCTTCAAACTAGGATAATGATCATGATCCATGCATTCAAATTCAAATCATGGGATTAGATTTTTCACATGCAAGAACGAAGTTTCAATTTCTAGCTTAAATATTTGGGGTGTTACAAATAGTCACTATTCTTGATCAAAATAGTTCCTACCCGTCCCTTAGCTTACTTTACAACCCTTAAAAACCTACTTGATTCTGAGCTTTAACATTCTTGTAATAGCGGAGTATTACACTAAGGGAAATTCTATGGTTCATCTTGTGTAACTTGTGAATTCTTTGAGAGGGTGAGCAAAATTTTATTCTTATACCCAATTTGTGATAAATTACTTCTTTGTGAGTGCTTATGGGTAACTGTCTTGTTGTGAGGGAATATATTTGATGATAGTTGGGTGATTTGTATGATGTCCTTGATTGAATAATATGTATGATATTGACAACATAGTAAGTCAATTCTTCAGACTAGGATGTTTTGGAGTGGTGGTATTCATGAGCTTTTAATTGTACATAACATTCTTAGCGTAAGGACTTGCATTCTGTGTAGTCATTGTAGTACTAGCTTGAGGGTCTTTCTAGTAGTATAAGTGTTGAGTCTCTTATTATTATTATTCTTATATTAATGATTTGTTAGAGGATGAACAAGTCTTTAAGTGTGGGGTGGTGATCTAAGGTGGATTTATGCTCTTCAGTGTTGTTATCCGGGCTTATTAGGTCTTATTTTGAGGACAATTTGAGTTCTTAATGAGTCTACAATAATATAATTGAGATATAAGTGTTTAAGTACTTGATTATAATGTCTAATGTGTTTCCCAAACAAGTTTGTACTTAAATTGGTCACTTAGAGTGAGAACGAGAAAACTAGTGTTACTAGCTTGAGCTAGGTGGTGTTATAGTTGATCTCGATGAATTCTAGAGTGTGTGATGAGTATCTAATGGTATAATTTTTTAATTTTGTGTGGAAAAAATTGTTTATAGTATTTAAGGTTCAATTTAAATAAGCCAAGAGTTAAAACCAAGTTTAAGATCAAAAGGGGCAAAACTAGTATTCTTAGCTTAAGTTTCTAGTTCACTGTCTTGGATGTTGTGTTGTTTTGAACCATAATTTGTGCTGTTAGATATTAGAGGATGCTTTGTGAGTTGATTATTATTATATATGGAGGATAAAAATCTGTAAATAAATTTTAAAAAACACCATAAGTCTTGGAATGGAAAGACAAAAGCACGGACAAGATTTGACGTAAAACGGGCCTCTTGGAGTTCACTAACGCGTTGTGGAAATTAGCCACCGCTATGGGGCATGTGAATAACATAGGTAGATTAATAAGGGACACAAAACAGTGTGTATCGATTATTATGGAACGTATCACACCCTAGGTACCTCTATAGAGGGCGCGATGCGGATCCCAGTCTAATTTCGGCATTTTTGTCCTCCTATAAATAGGACACTTAAACATAATGATAAACACCTTAGACGACTTTGAAACTTGAAGGGAGGCTGTAAAACACTTGAATTAAGGTTTTTATATATCTAATTTATTTTCTTATGGATTTTAACATCATTTCTATCTTTGCAATTACTGCTATGTCCATGAGCGGCTAAAAGCCCCTTTTCTGGGGTTAAGGCCAAGAGCATGAATACAATCGGTTTGAATTGATTTGGTTTTGATTTATTATCATATTTTATTTTTTATTATCCTTTTTATAACTAATTTAAGGATTATATACCCTTATAATATATCCATTCTCATCTTGTGAGGCCAAGAGGAGGAACACGAGGATAAAATATGGGGGTAAATAGAATAGGATTATAATCTTCTACAGAATGAAGTTATAATTTGTATTTAGGATAAATATATACCTACATGACCAATTTGGTTCACTATGGGATGAAATATAAATGTGTTTATCTTGGTTCTCACATCCCCACTCAACGATGTAGTTGTGGGTCTAAGTTAGACAGAAGATTAGAGGCTCAACAGACCATGATTATAATATCAACTCCATGAATCAACAACAAAGATAAGTAATCTAATAAATGAAGTTTAATAGCTTAGTATGATTGTTCGCAGGGCCTTAACATTGGATTTCTCCTTATTAATTGTCCAAGAAATTTACTTTTAAGCATTGTCTACTTTGCTTTTAGTCTGCAACTCTAAAACTCTTTCAGTTAATTTTACACCACTTTAATTGAAATAGTGAGCTAAAATTTAATTGTTGTTAAAAAAATTCCCGATGATATTAATACTTGGCTTCTAAAGGTCCACTTTATCCCTTGGTGAGACCACGTACACTTGTGTGTGCGCTTGGGCGCAACACAAACACATATATGTGGTTAGTACTTTGGAATGTACTGAGTATATGGGCCATGGACTAAATCATGGAAGTACTTAATGTATGTTTTAAAACTAAAGACATAAGCTATTTGCTGAATATGAATTTAAAGCATGGTTATACATAAAAGCTGTAAGACATAGTGAAATTTCTAAATCATGAGCTTAAAATATTTCTATAAATTGGGAAATGGTAGAAACATGAGTATTATATGTAAATATCAAGTTAAAGCTTAATAGGTTGTAAAAACATACTGGGAATCATGTAAAAATACAGAGCATAAAAGCATGGCCATGTTAAATGAATGCCAGACAGGGTAAAGCATATACTAAAATAATCAGTAAAACTTAATAACTGAATAACTGATAAAATGAACACTTAGTTATACAAACCTGAGTTGATGTGGTCTAAATACTGAACTGAGACTGTGGAAGCTATTATGTAACCAACATGCTGTAATCTGAGCTAATTGAGGTCCAATCTATAACCTCAGTTGGAAGGGTGTCCATACCATGCAACAGGTACTGACACTGGCTATGTGGATCCACTAAACTGGTGTCCTGAAGGACTAGGGTTTCACCCTCTACTAACAAGTGCCACTAAGAGAGTGTCAACCCTCAATTGGCAGGAAGACCTCAAAAAACCTACACCATCTTTGTAGTTCTGTAACTTAAAGACAGCTACTAAAGGTCATACCCTCGACTAGTAGGTAAGCCCCTATCACTGGGTTCACTAGGTGGTAAATCCTACTCTTAAATAAACTAACACTTGTACTAATGAAACACCTTAGTTTCTGGAAATTAGAAAATTTCCTCGAATTTTGGTTTCTAGACCTAATATGAATTATTGATACAAGTCATATGTTGGGGTACAGATGGTATGGTCCAGTCATATATTGACCAGTGTTGGTTGGTGGGATGTATTTTCTTACTAGAATGGCTACAAATTTTGGGTGTGAGTCATATTAGGGGTTGCAAATTATTTGGTTGCCTAACTTAATCTTAGACTTGGTTACTTAGGTTGGATCAGAGTAAAAATGGTTCACCATGAGCTATAAGCCAGGGTACGAGTCGTACCCAGGACTCCTATGGTAGACAGTGTCTAAATCTTTCTTAGGTGTAAATCTGCCAGGGGTATGGATGAAGGGTACGAATCATATGTTGTTAATACAAATTAGTTAGATAAGTTTTATGCTAAATAGTATTTGATCCAAGGGTAGAGGCCAGGATACAAGTGGAGGATACCAATCGTATTGGAGGGTATGACTCGTGTGGGTCAGTCATATCCCTGTGACAGGATTTTGGTGAAACTTAAGTTGGCTTATTTTGAACATTTCTCCACTTATCCTAATAGGGTCCCATGACTTCTAACCTATTTGGGAGGTTATTTACCCTATTATTCCCTTTATTGATACTTAGAAACTCTTCCAAAACACTCCATAATTCCCTCAAGAGCTTTTGGGAAAGGGAAGCTAGGGTTTTAACTAAAGGATCAATTTGGAGCTTGTCTTGGTGATTTATTTTTTTCATTATCTTGGTTTAAGGTATGTTCTCTTCCCTCATTATTAATTCTAACTAAAGGCATGTTTTTTGTGAATGTTTTCATGATTTCATTGATTGTATGATTTTGGTTTTCAAATATGAATTGGGGGTTTTGATGTTAAATGGTTGGTTATGGTTCCCCATGGTTTTAATTATGCTTTTATTTTCATTAATGGTGTAATTGTGACACCCAATATGACAAGGCCCCAGGGCGGGTCATGTTAACTTATTAAAGTCAACTGGACATCATAACTGATAATGCTCAACATAATCATGACTGACTAAGTATGATAATAAAACCATGATCTGACTGACTTGCTGCTTGAAAATGGAAACATGTATAAATAGATAGGTATCGAGTGTTCATAACCCTCCAACATTGAATATTAATTCATATACAATGACATTATTTAACTACACTCTAAGGAAATTCATGATTTAGAGACCCAAAACATAGAATATATCCGTAACTGATGAAATCTATGATTCTGAGTATGGGAATATGTTAAAATTATGAAGACAATATACTCTCATGGTTTAATTCAATAATAAGTAAATTATCATGGTCTCAACTTAGGATGATATGGATGATTGAAATTTAAAGCATGTAATAATGAAATTCTCTTAGGAAAACATGTTGGCATGGCTTGAATTCAAAAATATAAAGAGAATATTGAGTAAATTCACACTTAACACGGGAATATCATAAAAAGAGTGAAACAGATTCATACATAAAATACAAAGAATTCTTAGGACTCAATGGGTGGAAGAAACCCATTGATGAATACTTCACATACCTGAGTTACTTGAATTCTTGATGAAGACTTGGAATTTGGACCTTGAATTTTTGAATTATTGAGAAGAAACTTGAAATTTTGTGTTCTTAGGAAGGGGGATGATCTTTACGTTGTTAACTGATGAGGAATGGGGAAAATAATACCCATTTTGGGTTTTAAAACGTCAATTGGGCATTTAGGGTGAGGGAAAAGACCAAAATTCCCCCTTGAACCTTTAGTAAGGTTGCAGGAAAAATCAACCTCCGTGCCCTCGGAGACTAGCCTCCGTGACACAACATATAGCACGGAGACTAAACTCTATGACATACCATGTATCATGGAGGTCCAGCCTCAGTGACACACCTAAATCACAGAAGCATTCTTCCCCCATGGTCCGAAATCACCCCGAACCTATTCAAAAATTTCCAAAACTTTCTCAGATGACCCTTTTTACATCCCTAAACACAATTAAACTGAAAAATCAACATTTTAAACTTGGGAAGGCCAAAAATAAAATGTTTAAAATCTTTGGGTGTTAAAATGGTTAAGTCCCTTGTACTTAGTGTGAAATAAATGCCTTTGGGACTTATAAACATGAGATGTATAGCTGAAAACTTGTCTAGGATTTTGCAGGGTATTATAAAATCTCCTCCTTGGGATCATTCATCCCCGAATGAAACTATTTAAGTTGAGATACTAAGAAGATTGAGATCATGTACTGAACATTTATTAGCTAAATCATGATAAGTAAATGAACTCAAAACATTAGACATGGACTGAACTTAATTTATGAATGCATGCTATGACATCAAGATGGTTGGATAGCTAATAGGAGAGAGTCAATTAAGGAAAACCATTACTTCAAGATGGATCTGAATTTGTAGAGAAAATATGGAGATACTTGGCTCGCATATTTTCTTCTGCTTCCCATGTAGCTTCCTCAACGAACTGATTCCTCCATAAAACCCCAACCAAAGGGACTTCTTTATTCCTCAACCTACGAGTATGACAGTCAAGGATCTTAACTAGGAGTTCTTTGTAGGAGAGACTATCCTTCACATCCATATTCTCTAAAGGAACAATAGAAGCCAATTCACCAGTACATTTCTTTAACGAAGAGACATGAAAGACCGGATACACTGATGCCAAAACTGCAGACAACTCATACTTATAAGTTACCTTCTTAAAATGGCTCAAAATCCTATTTGGGACATCATTGCAGGTACTGAGCTTCCCCTTCTTACCAAAACTCTTCACCCAATTCATGGGGAAAAATTTCAAATAAACCAAGTCACTAACGTCAAACTCAAGATCTCTCCTCCTCAAATCTGCATAAGATTTCTGACAACTTTAGGTTGTCTTTAGCCATACTCAGATTAACTAAACTTACTTTATTGCCTCATACACTAAATCTAACCCTATCAAAGCAGCCTAACCTACTTCAAACCACTAACTTAAACCTCTTACTAGGAATTCACTAACACATAATGCATTTATGCCAACATGACATTCAAGCCTACCATTATAAGCACATATAAAATTGTAGGAAATCAACCCACCTAGGAATTTTCCTATATATTCTAATAAATCTATGAATAACAACTTTCTTATGTTATTACAAAGAAGACACGCCTAGAATTTTCAACTAATTATGACATATAACAGAGTTTGGCCTTAATCTTACTTCACACTTATAGCCTTTGATAAAACAAGCATACAAAAATATTTCCCTAATAAGGAATATTTACTCTCTCCCATCTAAACCATTGTTCATAAATTTTCATCACCACTATCTTTACATAATGAGAGGTCACTGAATGAATAGAAAATGAGGACCACAGCATAAAAGAACACTATGCATAGCTTTGACACTTAACTGAGGCCTGAGGAATATAATATCAATGATATGGATTCATTCAAGAGATCTAAACTGATGGAATACATGCCATAATTTGAATTTCGCTAGTCATTGAAGGTGCACCATAAGTTATGGAAACTGCATATTCTGTAAATGATGAGTATATGAGTCATGAGCTGCATGAACTAAGTTTGGAGTTCATAAATTCATGAAATATTATTGAAACTTCTGAATGAACTGGAACTCCTTATACACTGGGAAAGTACATGATTCTATGGAAAGTGCATAACATGATTTATGATCATGAAGTTCACTTGGAAGGCTTGAGTAGATGTCCTAATGACTAAACTACAAAAATTTGTACCGAGATAAGAATGGGTTGGGCATCTTCCTCCCCTAGTGTTGTTCTACAATACACTGGCATCACTACTAGAATCTGAGAGCCTAACTTGCTTTCTTGCCCTATTATCTCCCCTTTATATTTCAGCCATCATTCTAAGTTTATGGACCCTTTAACGAACTCTAAACCAAATTGCAACCACTCTATTCTAGAGTTTGAGATATAACAATACACATAAATAAGAAACTAACCCTAAAAGACTATACTTGAAAGTGTAAAACCCACTGCTAGTAATCCTTCTGAGATAGAACTCTTAACTTTCTATAACCCGAATAGTGATTATATAATAACTTAAACACTTACTAACTTAGAATCTTAAGACTATCACCATACCCTGAGTTCAAACCATCTAGAATTTCAATTCTTCTTTCTATTAGCTCAATCATCCAAGATTTAAACTTAAATTTTAACACTTAACATGGATATTCCCAAACTTTTAATGAACTATGCTAGATTCATCTTGAACACTTCCTTAATATATACAATCCTCAACTTTCGTTAACTTCAGGAATCATCATCACATACTAACACCCTTATCGACAACATACTTTCCTCAATAAATATATAATCTGCCTCTTTTCCTTCATAGCCTACTAATTCACATCTCTAAACTTATATCTTTTTACCTAAACTATGAGAATTACCATTACACCAAAATAACTGAAATCAATAAGTTATAGACCATAACTTAGCTGGTAAAAACATCATATACTACATTACTAACCTCATTCATACTTAGAAACTCAAGGGTCCTATCTAAGCACACATACATTAAAAACTTAGAAATAATACAATCCCATATCACTTTAGGTATACCTCTAGATTATACCCACATCATCATACTTAATTTTGAATTGATAAAATTAAATTCTTATATACACTATTTCAAGCCTACTGGTTCACCTTTCATACAAATAACCCCATAGATACATAATATACTAAATCTAGATATACACTATCCCCATATTACAGTTGTTAAACTTCTAGATTCATACTTCTAAGTTTAGGTCATATGCTATCATAGGATTCTAAGAAAGGATCCAAGGGCATATCTAACTTTGGCTCAGTGCATGATTTTCATGAATAGGAATGAACACTTTCAAAGTTTGGAACTTAAGGGCACTAATGAGATCCTTTTAAGCCTGCATGCAATCTCATAACTGTTTGTGGGGACTGTCTGAGAAAATTGTATTAGTAGGAATTTAAGCCTGACTATTTATGTTACCTAAAAAACAAGGGAGAGTTGACATAAATAGAGAAAGATGAGAATCTATATAAGTTTCTTAGAGAATATATCTACAACATGATCTAAGATATAAAAGAAGGGAAACATTTACTAAATATCCTATAGCCTCTCAAAGAAAAGTACAGATGTCTCCGTACCATTCTGTAAGACTCTACTAGACACGGCTTCATAGATGCCCTAAGAAACTTGAACATTGTTCTCTGATACCAAATTTGTCACGACCCGAGATTACCCCCTAGTGGTTACACGGTGCGTATAACCATAAGTGATCCCAAGCTAAACTATGTACTGGCATGATACTTGAGCAACTGATTTAATATGTTTATAAAAGCTAAAGAACTGAGCTAAAGAATAATCAACATAAGATAAACTTTTTTAATACATAGCTGATCAAAGTTTACAACTCTGAAATTTTAGAGAAAGAGAAACTTAAATTACAAACACTGACTGTGACTGACCATATATGAAGTCTCTACTATACTGACTATAGATATCAGGACACGACCCCCAACTAACCCTAATAAATATATAAGAATAATGGAATAAAATAAAGGAACTGCAATTGACATGAGTCCAAAAATAAGAAAACTCATTACTAGCTGGCTGAAAACTGAAAATTGTCTGACCTTGGTGTGTGGGCTACTCATCACTAAATCATGGAAATACTTAATGTATGCTTTAAAACTGAGGACCTAAGCTATTTGCTAAAATTTGCATTGAAATCATGGTTGTATGTAAAAGTTGTAAGGCATAGTGAAATTTCTAAATCATGAGTAAAAAATATTTCTCTAAATTAGGAAGTGATAGAAACATGAGTACTATATGTAAATCTCAACTTAAAGCTGAATAGGTTGAAAAACCATAGTGGGGATCGTGTATAATACTGAGCATGAAAGAATGAATATGTAAAATGAATGCAAGACCAAGTAAAGCATGCACTAAAATAATTTATAAATCTAAATAACTGAATAATTGATAAACTGAATAGTTGGTCATGCAAACCTGAGTTGATGTGGTATGAATACTGAAATGGGACTGTAGGAGCTATTTCGTAACAAACATGCCCCATTGCGAGATAATTGGGGTCTAACTTATAATCCCAATTGGAAGGATGCCACTACCTTGCCACGGGTATCAACACTGGCTATGCAGATCCACTAAACTAGTATCCTGAAGGACTAGGGTGTCACCCTCTACTGGCAGGTGCCTCTAACAGAGTCAACCCCCAAATGGTAGGAAGACCTCTTAAAATCTATGGTTGCTACATACTTTTAGAACTCAAGGACTGCTACTAAAAGTCACACCCTCGACTGGTAGATGAGCCCCCATCCCTGGGTTCACTCGGTCGTAAATCCTACTCCCAACTAAACTGATACTGGTACTGATTAAAGTTATCTTGACATCACAACTGATAATGCTCAGCATGATCATGACCAACTGAGTATGATAATAAAACCATGATCTGACTGATTTGTTGCTTGAAAATAGAAATATGTATAAGTAGATAGGTATCAGATGTTCAGAATCCTCCAGCACTGACTATTATTTTAGACACAATGACATCATTTAACAACATTGTAAGGAAATTCATTATCCGAAGGTGGTTCCTAAGACCGTAAGTGGGTCCGTTAGTAGTTGCCGACCTAGTTTTTCTTTTTTGTTTTGGTTAGAATTTTTTGGGTTTTGATGTATTCTATAATTATACCTTTGATGTTTTTGTATTAGTTTACACACTCTTTACATTTACAACACTATATTGACTCTGAGATACATTTTGATATTGGAATCCATTATTCTTGGATTTTACAGTTCAATATTAATTTAAGATTTTGGTTTTTATTCTTATATTATTGGAAGATTATTAATATGCTTTATTTTATGGGTTCAATGGATGTTCTTTGAAACATGAGCAGCTAAACTACCTAACTAAGGTTGTGGGAACCCAAATGGAATAACTAAGTAAAGGAATCTCAAAGTCGTTCTTGATCAATATTATTGCATGTATTAAGATCTTCTTTGGTGTGACTGCTTTCTTAATGACTATAGATGTTAAGAACCTGTCTATATTCAATACTTACTCAAAAATAAAGGTAGAGATTAGGAAAAGAATATAACAATAGTAATTTAAAGCTATCAACCTTTATCTACTTAACTTGACACTCAAAAGGTAATTGGGATCTAAGACAAGGGTTAATTAGGCGACACACTGAGACTCAAAAGCTGATGAGTGAAATTTACCAAAGGTGTTCACAAGATGGTTCATGATACATATCTTGTCAGATTTTGCATACAAGGCATTAAGATAGTTTGACGAAGCATGAGAAAACTATAGAGTTAGGAAGTTAGAGGGAACATAGTCCTAGAATTTATATCATATTTATTTCAACCTAAAGCGATCAAGATTTGGTTACTATTGTTACTGTTCTCATAAAATTCTCCCATTTACTTCTCTTCACTTTGTGGATACTTCAGGAAATTTGTGATTGATATTCATCCTATTCCCTGTGGGTTCGACCCAACCTTTGTTGGGTTATATATTTAATATTGACCATATTATACTTTCTTAGAGGTGTAGCTTTGGGCGCCATTAAATTTTAGCACCATTTCCGAGGAAAACGATTATGGATTGATTGATTGAAGTTGTTGAGGTTGTTGGTTTTTGTTTTTTCTACTATTCTTGGGGATTACACTAGTGTATGACAAGTACTTGGAGTCAAGGTAATGCCTTGATCTCAATTGACCCTGATCTTGAAAGAACCCTATGGCAGAATTGTAGGATGGCAGGACACGAGCTTTGACCCAGATCTCTTAAATCTACAACCTTCACTTGGTGTTCAAGAAATAGCTACGCAAGCCACTGCTTGGATATTGGCAAAAGAAAATATGATATGGGATTTTGTCGTCCATCGTGCACCTTAAAAGAAAAGAGTAAGACAGGAAGAAGAGCCTTTAGCAAAACTCGACAGAGATAAAAGAGATAGAGCTCAAGCACCCATAGCTTTTCCATTATTTCTATCATATGATGATCTAAAGGAAGATTTGGGATATGTTGAGTCTATAGAGACATGATCTTTTATTTCTCCTGAGTTTCCCCAAGGGTGAAGTTTGATATTATGAGTTCTATGATGCAGTTGCTGAATCTAAAAGGTGTGTTTGTGTCTTGCCGAATGATGATACCAACATGCACATCATGAATTTTGGTGGGATTTTTACCTTGTATAATTTACCTGGGGTGAGTCAGGAAACTTTGAGACTCACGTTATTCCCTTCTCTCTAACTAGAGAAGAAATATCATGGTTGGGGGAACTACCTTGTGGGTCCATCACTGAATGGAATGGGTTACAAAAATTGTTTTTGGACCAATTTTTCTTTCCTTCTAACATGCTGCAGTTGAAGGTTGAGATTTATAATTTTAGGCAGTAGCATTCTGTGGAATTGTACAAGACATGGCTATGGTTCAAGAAGAAGTTGATGATTGTGCCCAATCATTAAACTTTAGGGATGAATTTGCTTAAGATCTTCTAAAGATCCTTCAATACCAATACCAAATTTGTTTCTAACACTATTAGTGGTTGAGATTTTATGAGCCTTCGTTGGGAGTTAGCTGCAGAAATATTAGACCAAGTCTCTAATACCAATCAAGGGTGGTATACTCAGAAGTAAGAAAGAGAAGTCGGTACCTTTGATATTGGTCCTTCCAATGAGAATAAAATCAGAGATGATATAGTGGTTGAAGAGGTTGTACAACTAAGGACATAGATTGGGTTACTGACCAAGAAATTCACAATGATGAATTTAGAAAGGTGAATGTTGTGGGTGCACAAGGTAAATCTCTGATGTTGTATATTTTTGATGTTGAAAAGGAGTAATGTACATGGATAAAGAGATTGTGGGTTTTCAATACAAGGGCAAAAGGTTTAATCAAGACACATAGAGGTGAAAGAATAGCTATAAGAAGAAGAGTGGCACGTATGTTCTTCCTGGGAAGTGTGATAATGATTGGGTCTTATTCTGAGAGATACTATACAAAATAAGAAGAACGACAGTCATTGCCTAGCCATAATGATTTGGAATGGTAAGGCTACTATTTATCTACCTATGTGTGTAGTTGAAAAGGTAAGGGATTATATGGTTTATGTTGATGATGCACCCAAAGCAGAAACTGAGAAGTTGGTGACTAATGGTGAGACATCTCTAAAAAATGTTGTAAAAACATAGCTGAGAATGATAAGGGAAAGGGTAAGGAGGTCAAACTAGTATTAAAGCCTATTCCATGACCTCACCTACCTTTTCATCAAAGGTTGAAATAAAAAATGAAGAAGAGAAGTTGTAACGCCCCGAGTCCATACCCTATATGCTACATGGTGATTACGACCCCGAAGGACCACAAGCTAACACATGATTGATATCTGCTATGAGCACTCAATAATAATACTAAAATAAAAAGAAGAATTAAGGTAAATTGCCATAAGGTTCAAAATCTAAATACTGATAAACAATAATATCTAGTAAAACATATAAAAACTAAACACTATCTGATCTGGTCTAGTCTAAAAGTATCTAACTAAACTATCTAAATATGGAGTTGATGGGGCAAGTTCCCAACTAAATCCAACTACTAAAATACTGAAGAAAAACATATCCTCGATAGATGAGGACTCACTACTTGCTCTGACACTGCTTGCTGAATCTAAATCTGCCTATGTGCGGTCAGGAACCTAAGCGTCTGAATCTATGATATGAGACATCATAGAGAAAACAAAGAGTATGCATTAGTACATGAATATACTGGTATGCTAGATAAGTTAAGGCTGAATGCAAGGGTTCATATTCATGAACATTAACTGACTGAATAATATATAGTAGCATAATATGAGAGTACATGGATAACTAAAATTGTTGTAAATACTGAGTATTTAGTACGGTGCACATACATAAATATATACTGTATCTGATCTTTTTGAAGCTAAGTAGTGAGTTATGATAGCTGGTAACTGATATTTGAAGTTACTAATAACTGAATTACTGATATTGAGTGACTGTGTCTAACAGTCCTGATTCTATAGAACTAAACTGAGTTCTAGACTGGGACTGAAACTGAGACTTTAGGAGGTAATCATCTAACCGACATGCCCCAAATAAGATAACTAAGTTGGGTTCCAACTTGTGACCCCTGTTGGAAGGGTATCAGTACCATGCCACAGGTAAAGACACTGAAGAGTCATCCTCTACTGGCAGGTTCCCTAAAAGAGAATGGTGGTACCCTCTACTGGCAAGTAAAATACCTCATCAACCCTCAACTGGCAGGTTTGATATTTTAACCTAAACTGGCTACGTAGTTCTGGAATGCAAGGATTGCTTCTAAGGATCACACCCTCTACTGATAGGTGAGCCCCCATTCTTGGGTTCACTCGGTGCTGAATCCTACTCCCAATTGAAACACACTGAACTGAGTATACTGAACTGAACTAGACTGATACTAAGTTTACTGAGTTTTCCTTAGTTTTGTAACTAACTGGATTCTACAAATTGGGATATGACTGATACTATTCTGTAACTGACGCTGACTCTAGGTACACAGATAAATTATCAGGTATAAATAGCCCTAGGACTCGATAGCATAAAAGAAAGGCATAGCATAATCTTGAATAACATAACAATGTTAACTTGATTATACTTCTTTCATAGAGGAATTTCATCAAATACTTGTAATGCATTAAATTGTACATAAATGGGGAATACATGCTATTATGTTTTAATGGAACTATTTCATTCACATAGGCATTTTATCAAACACATGGGGATCATGCTTATCGTATACCATAATCAACATATATAATGATTAATTTCATAAAAGTTTGTAATTTAATCTTGGACTGAGACCCAACAATAACATGAACATAAATTTAATTCAATTTCAAGCATGTAATTCATAAATCAACAACCTTGTAGTTTTAAAAATGGATTCGTTGACTCTATGGGTGAAAGGAACCCATAGATGAACACCTAACATACCTAAGAGGATTAATCCTTGAAGGTTCTTGGTGAAATTCATGAGGATTGACCTTGATTCTTGAAGCTAGTGTTTTTGCCTCTTAAGAGAGAATGTTGTAATCCTTGAGTGAATATTGAAATAATGAGCAATTAGTGCTCCTTTAGGGCTAAATTTTGTGTTTTTGGCTGATTAGAGCCGTGGAAAAAGACTCAAATACCCCTGGAATGATTTAAAATCTCAGAACTTAAAACTGAAAATCCCAATTTTATATGCTGGCACAATATGGTACAATCATGCAAGCTCACTAGAAACAGGATAACTAGGAACTGAAAGCTCAACATGATGTGGTGAAATTGCGGTGCCTTACTAGATGGGAATTTGACCCTTGGCGCAACGCGATGGAATCGTGCTACCTTACTAGAATTTAACAATTATGAAATGGGGCAATGGCATAATGCACCATTATTGTGGAGCAACACTAGAATTTGCCAATTGCCATTTGGATGGCCTTCGTGATGCACTGAAGTGCCAGTTGGCACACTGTCTTACTAAAATGGCTCTAACTCTTCGCCCAGGTATCAGATTTGGGAAAATTTTATATAGTTGGAAAGCTGAAATTTCCTATGCATTGGTAAGCTCTAAGCTAAAAAATACGAAGTATTTCAAAATTTTAAGTTAGGATAACTCATGTACTGAGAGTTAAATTAAGCTAGGAAAATACAGTGTGTTACAATATCTCCCCCTTGGGAACATTCATCTTCGAATGAGACTGATTAAACTGAGGACCATTGATAGACTGAGTTTACACACTGAATATACATATCTAATGCATGGAATATATGACTGACGCTAGTGATAAGCTGATTTTTCATACTGAACATGTATATCCAATGCATGAGTACATGACTAAACTGATTCATGAATGCATGACCGAATATGCAATGGTAAAGAATACCAATTTTACAATTGTAACTGAATCATGGAACTGAGTAAAACAAAGAAATACTATTACCTTAAGCTGAGAATACTGATGAACCTAGGATCACTTACTGAACATGCATGAATGGTAAGATGAAAATATGGCTGAGTTAAAACATGATATATGAACTGAATTCCATGAACTGAACTAATTTCTTGAATATAGGTCATGACATGAGAATGGTCATACTGTTGATATCAAAATGAGAGAGTTGATTTATGAGTACCCGTTAATTCAAACTAGATCTTGTTACGTGAAGAGAAATTAGAAGGTTTAGGATATGAAAGATTGGGGGTTATAATGCATATCCCCCTCGGGACATTATGTCCCCCAAATAATGCAGACTTGGCTAGGAAACTGAGAAAAAATTGAGACGATGGTCGGGGCAAGTACAAACTAAATCATGCTTAAATATCTGAGATCTAAAATTGAGGCATGATACATGAATTGGGCTGAACTCATAACTAATAGGATGCTCCATCTTGGAATGGCCATGATTCATGAGACTTCGAATAAGGAGACTAGGTGGAAAAATGGGAAAACATACGAACTTGTTTGCCTAATTGCTAAACTAAATTCTTGGCTTTATGTACTAACTCGTACTGAATACTTATACTCAGCTGGAACATTTTTTGATACTCTTTCTATAAAGTACTACTGACTTTAGGGAGCAAGAAAATCTTGGCATAGTCTGAATAAGACATCTAAATGAGAATTTACCATATGGCTAAAATTTTGTAATATGGGCACTAATAAATCTACCTACTAAGGTCTGATCCAGACTGAATTTCTCCCACTATGTTCAAGCCTACTCAAATCTCTGAAATGCATTTAGCCACTTACACATCAACATGATATTTAAGCCTGTCTTCATAACTACAACCTCGTATAAAACTAGCATGCAATAATCTTTTCTTAACATGAAACATTTACTCTCTCCCTTCCAAGCAACTTCTCATTACTACATCATTTAATAAGAAGAGTTCACTAAAGGTTAAAACATGAGGAACTGAAGCATGGATGGTACTATACCGAACTAGACACTTAACTGAGGCTTAAGGAATAGAACATCAACATCCTGTATTTTATCAAGAGATCTAAATTAAGGATATACATGAGGAAATATGAATTTAACTAATCATTAGGAGTATAGCATAAGTCATGGTAACTGAGCATACTTTAAAGCATGAGTGCATGAGTCATGAGCTGTATGACCTAATGTAATGACCCAATTTTTTGGAATTGGAAGGTCAAACGGTACTTATAACCTCAAAGGACCATAAGCTAACCCTTTACTGATATCTGTACCTAAACACTGTATAAAATTAAAAATAAATATGGAAACTAGCCATAAGGTTCAACATATTTACAAAAACTCCAAAATTAAAAGATTGAATGTCGATAAATTAGTCTGAAAAGCCTCTAACTATCTGAACTATAGAGTTGATGGGACATAACCCCAACTAACTCTGTCAACTGTAAATAAACAAGGTCTGATACAAAGTAACTAAGGATCATCCTCGAATGAAGAGGACCCACTTCTACGTCTACTACTACTGACTTGGACTAAACTGCTAAGGGAACTCTGGATCTTGTGCCTCTGAACCTACGGTGTCATGTAAAATAGCATAGCGCAAATGCATCAGTACAGGAATGTACCGAGTGTGGAGACGAGGTAAGGAAAAATACAAGGACTCATGCATGAACAGTCACATAACTGAATAATCATGAGAGTACCAAACGAGAACATATACATGAATGCACAAACCATAATCACAATCATCACAACTCTAGATACTGAAACTTAGATAGTACTTTACCTTCATCTGAACTCACTACTATCACTGAGATACTGAATCACTGAATCATCTAGTACTAATAATTGATTAACTAAATATACTCACAGCAATGGCTAAATTTCAAGCTCACTACTCTCGACTGACTGGATCAAAGATCAACCTCTCTAAAATGATCATGTCTGAATCTGACTACAAGAATAATCAACAAAATCTAAAATGAGATCAAGCCTATCTGATGGGAGATCTCTGGATCTGATCACAAGAATACTCAGTTGAATCTAAGACTAAGATCAAGCCTATCTGACGGGAGATCTTTAGATATGATAATAAGAATACTCAACATGGTCTGAGATTGAGATCAGTACTATATAATGGGAGATCTCTAGATATGATAACAAGTATCTGTATATGAGACCAAGCCTATCTGATGAGATGGTCTATGAATCAATGGAACTATCTGAGTTCCTCATTGAGATAGATGACTGTACCATATAGTCATGATTTCAGAAGATTGATACTAAAACATAAACTGTGGGAAATAGCTACTTAACCGACCTACCCCAACCTCCTATAAGTGGGTCCAACCTGTAACCCCAGATGTAAGGGTATCAATACCGTTCCACAGGTAAAGACCTTTCTGGTCAAGCCTGTCTGACGGATGACCCTCATGGGAAGTTGGCTTGAGGAAATATAATAGTCAAACCTCTTTAACATTGATAGCCTCTATAGATGGAAACTCCAGTATCCTGCATTGTCTATAAAGTTCTGGAGTTCAGGGATTGCTCTTATCGACTCAGTCTTTCCCTGATAGGGAGCCGCCATCCCTTCCCTTACTGGGTGCTAGCTCCTACTCCCAACTGAAAGACTCTAAACTGAATTCTCAACTAAACACAAACTAAACTAAATCTGATATTGATCATATTTCTCAATTGATCTGACTGAGTTAAGCTGAATGTACTTGATATCATATCTGATGGGATACTACTGAATCACGTTATTTGACTTATGATACAGAATTTGAATATATTAGTCAGTCGCTACTGAGGCTAGATTACTAGCGACACTGAGATTACAGAGATTACTGATATTACTAAGATTTCTTAAGTTTTGTATTTGTTTGAGGATACAGAATTCTATTACTCACTGAGTTTTGAGAATTATGGCTTAACTGGGATTATCGCAAAAAACTGACATGGGCTCTAGACAATAGCTAAATTATCAGGTATAAATACCCTCAAGACTCGATAACATAAAATTAAAACATAACCATCCTTGACTAATCATAACCATGGTAATTTATTCACCATCACGATCACTAAAGCATTTCAGAATCATGACATATATTCACCATCACAATCACTAATGCATCTCTTCAAGCATTTAAGAATCATATGCATATATTCACTATCACAATCACTAAAGAATCTATTCAAGAATTTCAGAATCATGATAATATAGGGAGACATGCTATTGGTTCATACTCAATTCAAACAGGACTTGCGTCAAACTATTAGCATGTAATAAAGTCCTAGCATGTATCAAAGGGCACATAATTGGGGAATTTCATGCTATCATGTCTCAATCATTCACTAAGGCTTTTCATCAAACACTTGGCATGCATGGGTTTTCACATAATTGGGGATTTCAAGCTTTCATGGCTCTAATTCCTTCACATAAGGATTTTATCAAACATATGGGGAGAATGCTTTGCTTATTCAACCATTTCTACACTTAATTGACATGAACACTTCACATAGAATGCAATTTGAAGAGGGTTTATCATAAACATCACATGAATTTCACATACTATGGTCAAAGCTTGAAAACCTTATTAACAAACATGAATCAAAACTCAATAACAACTGGAACATCAATTTCAACTCATATAAATCATGATATCTCATAAACATAAAATATTTGAGCTTTTAAAAAGGTTTGTTGAGCTTCTTGGATGAAAGAGACCCAAGAATCAACATCTACATACCTTGGAGAAACTTCTTTCTTGAAATTTCTTGGTGAGATTCTTGATTTCTTGACTTCTCTTGATCTCTCTTGATGTTTCTTGAAGAAGAAATAAGGGTTTTGATCTTAAAAGAAACCCTAATTTGATGTTTTGGATGAATAATAAGTTATGTGCCATGATTTGGGGTAATTGGGTGTTAAATAGGGTGGAAAAAAACCCAAAAATCTCTTTAAAACGGTGTTTCAGCGCTGTTTCAGAGTCACTGAACACCATTCCAACCATAATTTTAGGCCAGAAAATGGCCTTACTACTTCAGTTTCTACAACCAAAATTGTTGGGCCGTCGCTGACTTGACAGTCCATTAATTCGCCCGTTGGTCCTGGGCAGCTCGGACAACTTTTAGTAAAATGGCCATAACTTCTTACTCCGATGTCAGATTTTGGCAAACATGGTATCTTTAGAAAGATAATTCAATTATATATCTGTTGATAAGTCACGAGCTCAAAAATTCTTTATATAATAGGAGATATGATAGTTTAAAGTTGACTATGGCAATGTCCTTCTCAAGAATTCAATCAAGAAGGGATGTTTTGATTCGTCTAATAGCTAGGATGTATTTAAGGCCTTAATACACATCAAAATTGATCATAAAACTACCAAATCACTAAGATTTATTTCTAATTATCTTGAATCATGGTTCTACTATAGGTTGGGATTCTCGGGGTATTACAATATCCCCTCCTTAGGAACATTCATCCTCGAATGTTGCTTGATAGGCTAAGAATACTGATCAACTGAACTTACTGATGGAACGAGAACATCTCAATACATGACCATACAATTGGAATAACTGACACTCTGAGTTCTCATACTGGATATGCATATCTGATGCATTGAATACTCGACTCAAGCTACTCATAAGCTGAATTCTCATAATACACATGCATATCTGATACATGGACTCATAACTGGGACAATCTCATGAATGCACGAATGAATGCACTGAGAAGATGAACTCATTCTAATTAACGTGCATATCTAATGCATGAATGTCTGGCGGAACTGACTCTCGAAAGCATGACTGGCAATGCAATAATAATTGATGTTAACTTTGTAAAGAGAATCTGAACCTACATCTGAATGAGTCTAAGGACATTCAAACATCATAATATCATAGGGTATCTCTCCCTTGGGGCTCTATGTCCCTCTAAACATAATTTGCTAAAACACTGGGGCGGTGCACGGGGCACTTACAAATTGGGTCATGACTGACCGCCTGAGATCCTAAACTAATGCATGACTCATGCTAACATATAATCTCAAAATAGAAGCAAAGGATCTAAAACTACATATCACAAAGATGGACTCATATCATCCCCGAGTCTATTTCAGGGAATCTCTTCCCAATCAAGGAGAGCCTGGAGCGCATGGAGTCTACTCTGATGCCGAATACTACTGACACCGGAAGGGGCACCCTACTGAATAAACTCTCTACCCCTCTGAGCTAGCACTCTACATTCTCATATTATATGGCCCGGATCACCACACCTAAAGCACACATCACTACCAAATCTACACATACCTTGGTGGCTCTTGCCATACTCTCCACAAAGAGGATAGGTACGAACACCACTATCACTCCTCTGGGCTTTAGAGCCTGACGTTCCATCAGAATTGACACCCCAAACTCTAGTGCGGGTATACTAACTGAGAATAGAGCTGGGACTAAAAATCTCTGACTATGCGAGGAACGGCTACCACTCTGGGACCCTACCTGAGATAAACCATGACTACCTTTCCTGGCTCTCTTGATCACTCTCTCTCTTTCTTTCATCTTATCAGCCTCAATCTACTGCATATGCATCATCATTCTAGCAAGTTCCATATCTCTATGAAGCATAGAACTATACTCTTTCAATACTAACCCGGATACACCAGTCACAAACTTACTCATACTCACTCTAGGGTAAGCTATTGTGTTAGGAGCATACTTAGATAATTGGTTAAACTTAAGACAATACTCTTTCACAGACATGGAACCTTGCTTTAGGTTCATGAACTCTTATACCTTAGCCTCTCTCATCTCTAGCAGGAAAAACCTATCTAGAAAGGCACCATAAAACTCTGGCCAAGTCACGGAAGCTGCATCTTCCCGTCTACTCTTCCCCTACATAACTACCCAATCATGAGCAATATCCTTCAACCTATAGGATGATAACTCTACACTCTTCTCCTTAGAAATATGCATAATCTAGGTGATATTCTTCACCTACTCTAGATAAAGTTATGGATCCTCACCTATTACTGACCCAAAGAATTCCGATGGGTTCATCTTCATGAAATTTCTGATTCTGGTTGCAGCTGAGTCCCTATCATACTGAGATGGGGCTGCAGCCTGACGATTTCCCTGAACATTAGTCACAGTTTGGGCTAGTGCCTAGAAAGCTACCCAAAACTCTACATGTTACACACTCTCATTCTCAGGATCTACTGGCTGAGGGGGCTGGTAATTAACCCCACAGACGTAATCTCTATGAGGAGGCATACTCTGTAAATGGAAAAAAGAAGTGGATTAGACTAAGGATCAACTCGAGCTCATTCTCACTCGCACAACGTGAACACTGAAAGAAGGAAAACTACTCCTAAGAACATCTTATAGCCTCTTGTACATAAATGTGGCACGCAACACACCCATGCACAAAACTATACTAGATGCGGCTTTTCAGACTCCCTAGGACACTATTGAACCTTAGGATCTGATACCAAGTTTGTAACTACCTGATTTTCTTGAATAGGAATGTCACATGGTACTTATGACCCCAAAGGACCATAAGCTAACCCTTTACTGATATCTGTACTTGAACACTATATAATATCAAAAATAAATACATAAAATAGCCATAAGGTTCAATATATCTACAAAAACTCCAAAACTGAAAGACTAAATGTTGATACATCAGTCCAAAAAGCCTCTAACGTCTGAACTGTGGAGTTAATGGGAAATGTCCCTAAATAACTCCGTCAACTAAAAATAAACAAGGTCTGATATAATAATAGCAACTAAGGATCATCCTCGAATGAAAAGAACTCACTTCTATGGCTATTGCTGCTGACTGGGACTGAACTACTAAGAAAACTCTGGATCTCATACCTTTGAACCTATGGTTTTAAGTAAAACACTATAGCACAAATGCGTCAGTATGAGAATATACCAAGTATGAAGAAGAGGTAAGGCTAAATGCAAGGACTCATGCATGAACAGTTACATAACTGAATAATCATGAGAGTACCGAATGAGAACACATACATGAATGCACAAACCATAATCACAATTATCACAACTCTAGATACTGAAACTCAGATATCACTTTACCGTCATCTGAACTTAGTACTATCATTGAGAAATTGAATCACTGAATCATATGGTACTGATAACTGATTAACTGAATATACTCATATCAATGATTGAATTTCGAGCTCACTGCTCTTGACTGGCTAGATCGGAGATCAACCTCTCTAACTAATGCTTCAGAATATATTATCAATGATAAGAAAATGATCATGTCCGAATTTGTTAATAAGAATACTCAACAGAATCTGAGATAGAGATCAAGCCTATCTTGCAGGAGATCTTTGGATCTGATCACAAGAATAATCAACAAAATCTGAGATTGAGATCAAGCCTATCTGACGGGAGATCTTTAGATATGATAATAAGAATACTCAACATGGTCTGAGATTGAGATCAACCCTATTTGACAGGAGATCTCTAGATATGATAACAAGTATCTATATATGAGACCAAGCCTATCTGACGGGATAGTCCATGAATCAATAGAACTATCTGAGTTCCTCACTGAGATAGACGACTGTACCACACAGTCCTGATTTCTAAAGATTGATACTGAAACTACAACTGTGGGAAGTAGTTACTTAATCGACATGCCCCAACCTCCCATAGGTAGGGTCCAACCTATAAACCAAGCTGGAAGGGTGTCAATACTGTGCCATGGGTGAAGACCTCTCTGGTCATGCCTCTTTAATAGATGACCCTCGTAGGAAGTTGGCCTGAGGCAATATAATAGTCAAACCTCTTTAACAGTGACAAACTCTACTGATGGGGACTCCTGCATCTTGTGCTGGCTACGTAGTTCTAGAGTTCAAGGATTTCTTCTAACGACTTAGCCTCTCTCTGATGGGAAGCCGCCATCCCTTTTCTCTCTCGGTGCTAGCTCCTACTCCAAACTAAAAGACTCTGAACTGAATTCTCAACTAAACACAAACTAAACTAAATATGATACTGATCATATTTCTCAATTGATCTAATTGAGTTAAGATGAATTTAATTGGTACCGTATCCGATAGGATACTACTGAATCTTAGTATCTGATTGATGATACAGAGTTTGAATAGATTAGTCGGTCCCTACCGAGGCCAGAACTAAATACTTAAATACTACAAGATCTGAGCTGAGTAAAAAACTAAGGCTATATTATTAGTGACACTGAGATTACTGAGATTTATTATGTTTTGTATCTGTTTAAGGATACAGAATTCTATAACTCACTGAGTTCGGAGAATCATAGTTCGATTGGGATTATCATTAAAAACTGACATGGGCTCTAGACAATAGCTAAATTGTTGGGTATAAATACCCCTCGGACTCGATAACATAAAATTAAAATATAACCATCCTTGACTAATGATAACCACGTTCCTTCATTCACTAACACAATAAGTAAAGCATTTCAGAATCGTAGACATGTATTCTCCATCACAATCACTAATGCATCCCTTCAAGCATTTAAGAATCATAAGCATATATTAATAATTACAATCACTAAAGCATCTACTCAATCATTGCAGAATCATTATAATATAGGGAGACATGCTATTGGTTCATACTCTATTCAATGAGGACTTGCGTCAAACTCTTAGAATATATTAAAGTCCTAGCATGTATCAAAGGGGGAACATAATTGGGGAATTTCATGCTATCATGTCTCAATTTATTCATTAAGGCTTTTCAACAAACACTTGGAATGCATGGGTTTACACATAATTGGGGGTTTCATGCTATCATGTCTCAATTCATTTACTAAGGCTTTTCAACAAGTGCTTGGCATACATGGGTTTTCACATAACTGGGGATTTCATGCTATCATGGCTCTAATTCCTTCACATAAGCATTTTATCAAACATATGGGGAGCATGCTTTTCTTATTCAACCATTTCTACACTTAATTTACATGAACACTTCAGATAGAATGAAATTTGAAGAGGTTTTATCATTAACATCACATGAATTCCACATACTCGGGTCAAATCTTGAAGACCTTGTAAACAAACATGAATCAAAACATAATAATAGCTGGAACATCAATTTCAACTCATATAAATCATGGAATATCATAAGCATAAAATATTTGAGCTTTTGAAAAGAGTTATTAAGCTTCTTGGATGAAAGGGGCCTAATAATCAACATCTACATACCTTGGGGAAACTTCTTTCTTAAAGGTTCTTGGAGAGATTCTTGATTTCTTGACTTCTCTTGACATCTCTTTATTTTTCTTGAAGAAATAAGGTTTTTGAGCTTGAAAGAAACCCTAATTTGATTTTTTGGATGAATAAGTAGTTATGTTCCTTGATTTGGGGTGATTGGGTGTTAAATAGGGTGGAAAAAGATCAAAAAATCTCTTTAAAACGGTGTTTCAACACTGTTTCGGACAAAACTGACGGTCAGAGTGACGGACTGTCACTCTGGTGACTGACCATCACTTTAACCATCATTTTTGGGCCATAAAATGGCCTTACTACTTCAGTTTTGATGGTCAAAGTGATGGGCCATCTCTGACTTGACGGTCCGTCAATTCGCTCGTCGGTCCTGGGAAGCTCGGACAACTCTTAGTAAAATAGCCATAACTTCTTACTCCGATATCAAATTTTGCCAAAATTGGTATAGTTGGAAAGATAATTCAATTATTTATCTATTGGTAGGTCATGAGCTCAAAAATTATTTATATAATGGGAAATATCATCATTTGAAGTTTACTATGGCAATGTCCTTCTTAAGAATTCAATCGGTAAGGGATGTTTTGATTCGTCTAATAGATAGAACGTATTTAAGGCCTTAATACACATAAAAATTAATCATAAAACTACCAAATCACTATGATTTATTTCTCATGATCTTGAATCATGGTTCTACTATTGGTTGGGATTCTCGAGGTATTATACCTGAGTTTGGAGTTTTGTATTCATGGAATATGATTCATAACACTGAGTGAACTAGAACTCCTTATACTAGGAACGGTAAGTGTACATGATTTTTGATAATATGCCTGAATAGGAGCTGTGATCATAGAGTTGGCATGTAAGGCATCGTTAGTTATCATGATAGCTGAAGTACAAAACTTTGCACTGAGGTATGGACGGGTTAGGCGTCAGCCTCTCCCACTGCTTTTATACACATACTGACATTACTACTAAAATCTGAAAGTATGACTTGGTTACTTGTTCTACCATCTCCCCCTTGGCTTAAAGTCGTTATTCTAAGTTTGTGAACCCATTAATAAACTTTAAATCGAACTGAAACCACTTTACTCTGGTGCCTGAGATATAACTATACTCATAAAAACTAAACTCATTATGAAAGACTACTCCTAATAATATAAGGTCCACTTCTAGTACTTTCTTCTCATACATGACTCTTATCTTTCTATTTTCTCAATAATAATTATATAGCAACCTTAACACTGACTTAACTTAGAACTCTCAACTTCTCTTTCAACTAGTTCAATCTAGAGATTCAAACTTAACTCAACTGAAACTAAGGTACTACCCCTTTATACAATAATTGGTTCATCGAGAAACTAAAATGGAATGACTTTATTACTAAACTTAACTGAAGAAATTTTTTGACATACTATAACTGAGCAATTTCTGTATACTCGTCCGGATGGAATAAATTTACCTACTAAGGTAAGCACTAAGAAAGGTTATATTAAGATTTCCAATCTGACTTTGAAATTGACTACTATGTAAAGAGTTACAAAAGACAAAGAAGCTCCTAGATCTAATAAGAAAAAACATCTAAATGGAAGATACATAATGTACCAGTGACCATATCAGGAGAACCTTCCTAATCTTGTTTGGAATGAAGTGCATAAAGCCTATTTGGGCATTTTCTACTGGAGGCACTAGAAGTGGCACCCCGCTGGTTCGGGTGATCGAACTGAGTTGAAAGATGGTTGGACTGACCCTGTTGGCGTAAATCTCTTCCCCTCTGAGCTGTTACTTTATATGCCAGCATCTTATGGCCTGGCTTACCACATAAAAAACATACATAACTGCTAACTCTACACGCACCATGGTGATTTCTATCACATTCTTTGCAAAGCGGATAGGTACAACCACTGCTCTTACTACCCTGGATATTGGAGCCTGGTGCCCTATCTCAACTGTCATTCCTAAACTTTAGTACTAGCATACTAGCTAAGGATGGAGCTGGAACTAAAGATTTTTGATAAAACTAGGAACGGTTACCGCCCTCTTATGTTGATTGAAATTAAAGCTACCTATTCTATCTCTCTTGTTCTACCTCTCTCTCTCTCTCTATTCTTAGCCTCTTCTATCGGCTTAGCATGGACCATGAGACTAGATATGTTCATCCCCTTAATCATCATCGCAATTCTGCACTCTTTAACTATACTATTTGATACCTCAGACATGAACTTTCATATTTTGGACCTACAGTCTGCTACTACATGGGGAGCATGCCTGGGTAATTGAGTAAACTTAAGGGAATACTCTTTCACACTCATATTGCCCTGCCTAAGATTAATGAACTCTAACACCTTGGCTCCTCTCTGCTCTAAGGTAAAAAACAGTAGCAAACTCTTCCTAATCTATGGGCTCTGCATCTGTGCCCCTATCTACCTTTCACTACTTAAAACACATATGAGTTATATCTTATAGTTGATAGGCAGCTAACTCAGCACTCTCACTGGAAGTCACTCCCATAATATTTATGACTTTATGAACCTGATCAAGGAACTCCTGTAGATTCTCTTCTGACTTAGATCTTGAGAATACGGGACGATTCATTTGGGTGAATCCTAGATGCAGCAGCCTTGGCCATGGGGTTGGCCTGAACAAAAGCTGGCCATTCATTCTAAGTTATTATGGAGTTGGCTAGAGTAGCAAATACAACTCTGAACTCTACATGAGAGACATGCTCATCTAGGGGATCTTCCTGAATGGGATGAGGTGCTGAATAATTTCTAGTTCTTCTTATGTTAGTCTTTTTTGGAGACATGTTCTATAAACAAAAGGAAGAAAAGGATTAGACTGAGAATTTAGCTTGAGATCATGCTCACTCGAATGACATGAGAACTGAAAGAAAGGAAACCTTTCCTGAAAACAACTCATAACCTCCTGCCCATAAGTGTGTCATACTATTCACCCATGCATAAGATCTACTTGATGCGACTTTCGAACTCCCTAGGACTCTGTTGAACCTTAGGCTCTAATACCAAGTTTCTAACACCCCGAGTCTGTACCCTAAATGCTACATGATGCTTACGACCCTGAAGGACTACAAGCTAACCTATGGCTGATATCTGTTGAGAGCACTAAATAATAATACTAAAATAAATGTGGAGTTAAGATGAATTTCCATAAGGTTCAAAATCTAAATACTGATAAGCAATAATATCTGGTAAAATATCTAAAATCTAAACACTATTTCATATGGTCTTATTTGAAAGCCTCTAACTGAACTATCTAAATATGGAGTTGATGGGACAAAACCATTACTAACTCCAACTACTGAAATACTAAATAAAAACATTTCCCTGATAGATAAGGATTTACTACTAACTCTAACACTATTTGCTGAAACTGATTTGTCTATGTGCGGTCAGGAACCTGAGTATCTGAACCTATGATATGAGACATCATAGGGCAAAGAAAGTGTATTTGCCAATATGTGGAATGTACTAGTATGCTAGAGGAGGTAAGGATGAATGCAAGGGTTCATATGCATAAATAAAAGCTGACTGAATGATAAAGAGTAATCAAATATGAGAGTACATGGATAACTGAAATTGCTGTAAATACTGAGTATGTAATATGGTACACATACATACATATATATATATATACTGTATTTGAGCTTTTCTAAAGCTAAGTACTAAGCTCTAATAACTGAGTAACTAATATCTAAAGTTTCTGATAATTGAATTACTGATACTGAGTGACTGGGTCTGACAATCTTGATTCGGTAGAACTGAACTGAGTTTTAGAATGAGACTAAAACTGAGACTATGGGAGGCAATAATCTAACCTACATTCTCTAAATAAGATAACTGAGTTGGGGTCCAACCACTGAGCCTAGTTGGAAGGGTGTCAGTATCGTGCCATGATCAAACACAGTAAATAGTCACCCTTTACTGGTAGGTACCCTAAATGAGAATGGTGGTACCCTCTACTGGCAGGAAAAGCACCTTATCAACCCTCAACTGGTAGGTTTGATGTCTCAACCTATGTTGTCTATGTAGTTATGGAACACAAGGGTCAATTATAAGGATCACACCCTCAACTAACAGGTGAGCCCCCATCCTTGGGTTCACTCGGTGCTGAATCCTACTCCCAATTGAAAGACAATAAACGGAGTATACTGAACTAGACTGGACTGATACTGAGTTTACTGAATTTTTCAGAGTTCTGTAACTGACTGGATTCTACTGATTGGGACATAACTAATACTATTCTATAACTGACGCTGACTCTAGGTACACAGCTAAATGGTCTGATATTAAATATCCCCAGGACTCGATAGAATAAAAGAAATGCATAGCATAATCTTGAATAGCATAACAATGTTCACTTGATAATAATTCATTCATAGAGGCATTTCATCAAACACTTGTAATGGATTAACTTGTACATGAATGGGGAAAACATTCTATCATGTGATAATGGTACTATTTTATTCACATAGGCATTTTATCAAACACATGAGGAGCATGCTTAAATTATACCATAATCAACACATAGAATGATTAATTTCATAAAAGCTTGTAATTTAATCATGGACTGAGACCCAACAATAACATAACTGTGAATTCAATTCAATTTCAAGCATGTAATTCATAAATCAACAATCTTGTAGTTTTAAAAATGAATTTGTGGACTCTATGGGTGAAATAAACCCATAGATGAACACCTAACATAGCTGAGAGGATTAATCCTTGAAGGTACTTGGTGAAATTATTGAGGATTGACCTTGATTCTTGAAGCTAGGATTTTTGCCTATTGAGAGAGAATGTTGTAGTGCTTGAGAGAATATTGAAATAAAGAGCAATTAGTGCTCTTTTAGGGATAAATTTCGTGTTTTAGGCTAATTAGGGCTGTGGAAAAAGACTCAAATATCCCTGAAATGATTTAAAAACTCAGAACTTAAAAATCCTAATTTTATGTTGGCACGATGCAATACAATCGCGACAGCTCACTAGAAACTAGACAATTGGTAACTAGAATCTCAGCGTGACGCGGTGAAATCGCGGTGCCTTACTGGATGGGATTTGACCCTTGGCATGACGCGGTGTAATCACGCTACCTTACTAGAATTTGACAATTGTGAACTGGGGCTAGGCGCGATGTGCCATTATCCCAGGGCAATACTGGAATCTGTCAATTGCTATTTGGCTAGCCTCTGGGATGTGCTGAAGTGCCAGTTGGCACACTATCTTACTAAAATGACTCTAAATCTTCGCCCAGGTATTGGGTTTGGGCAATTTTTATATCATTGTAAAATGGACTAAATTTCCTATGCATTGGTAAGCTCTAAACTAAAAAATACTGATTATTTCAAAAATTTATTTAGGATAACTCATGTATTGAGAGTTAAATTAAGCTAGGGAAATATGAGGTACTACAGAAGCATAAAAAGTTTATTTCTATGCTGAAGGAGTGGAGTGTGAACATCCCTCTTCTTAAGTCTCTTACCTTGATGTCTGGCTACATAAAATTTATGAAAGAACTAGTGTTGAAGAACAATGTTGTCATTCCTGATAATGTAGGTGGTTTTCATCATTGTAGTGATCTCTTATGCAGAAGAAAGGTGATCCCAGAGCTTTCACTTTTCCTAATACCATTAGGACATGTAGATTTTTTAGGGCTTTATGTGACTTGGGTGCCAATATTACCTTAATGCCGCAGGAAGTGTTCAAAAAACTAGGCTTGAGACTTGCCAAACCCATGACAATGCGATTATTGATGGCGGATAGCATAATTATGAAACTCGTGGGCATATTATTTGATGTTTTGGTCAAAGTAGACCACTTTATCTTTTTGTTTGACTTTATTGTCTTAGATTGTAAGGTTAATTTGAGATGCAAATAATGAATACTAAGGAAGTCATGTTAAATATGCACCAAACTATGAAACAACCAACTGACATACGGGTGGTTTCAGTAATAAACAATGTTGATGACCCTAAAGGACAAACCTAGATACCTTGATGAATTCTGAGTATATAAGGTCCCACACCATGCCACAATGTTAAATCAGTCGCTTCTTGGAAGGCAATTAAAGGTGTTTGTTATTTCTGTATTTGTGATAATTTTTATTATCGTAATTGATGTCGGATCTATGCATCTAAGGTGACATAGGTATGTTCATGACTCTTTTACTTTATGGTGTCCTAATGTATTGGGGAAAATGCATGCTTAGATAAGGGTGGGGCTACTTATGGGTCTAAATATCCTCTTGGGTTTTTGTTGTCATGTCTCTTTTCCCTGGAGTATGTTCGCAGTAGAACGAGCATGTTTATGTTGTTTTATGTTTGTTTCATAAATGTGTTATTTTTTCTTTATGTTTAATTAGGAGAAAAAATAAGGAACCTATGGGCAATTGACAACTTTTGTTTGTTTTTAAGTGCTTTTGAAAAATGATACCTCTCTCCCCTTCCTAAAAAATCTTTTGTGAGCTGTGTGATGTAAATATCTGTATGAATAATGTGAATCTTGTTATAGAATTAGGACTAGGGATAAAATAATTAGAGCTTAGCATTGCATGAATTGAATATGTAGTAGTTGGTGATATAACCTTGTACCATGTATGTGTGAGATACTTACCTAGTTCTCTTTGTGAATTTAATCCAGAACTTGCTTGATTAGTTTTGTCTAGGATGCAGGATAGTTGGATAAGACATGATTATAGGACATTGTTAATTTGGTCCACTCTTAGACTAAATGACCATCGAAATGTGAAAAAGTATCCCTTAATCCCTAATTTGAGCCTATATTTACCCATTTTATTCTTTTCACTTTTCACCTTCCCAAATTGATTACAATAAACCTATTTTAGCCCTGGACCCTCCTTGGATATTGTGCACCTCAACTTAGGCAAATTTCCTAAGTTGAAGGTGACTATCATAGGGGTGCATGGTAAAAGTTGGGTATATTGAAGGGTGTCATGTAAAAAGAACAAGAAAGAAAGGTTGGGTGTGGTAGAAAAATTGAAAAATAAGATAAAAGAAAATAAAAATAAAAATACAAGAATGATTAAATAAATAGTAAAAAAAGCCACACCTAATCTGAAAAATCAATAAAGAAGAAAATGGAAAAATAAAAGATGAGCGGTCAAGAAGTTAAGCCAAATAATAACTGTAGTGTCAAGGAGGGTAAGTCAGTATATCCTAAGTGTGCCATACCATCCCCCAAGCCAACATTACAAATTGAATAATTCCCTATAGGGATCCTAGTCCAACTGTCCAAAAAACTAAGTCCTAGTCCAACTGTCTGAAAAAACTGAGTTATAAAAAATAAGGCAAGCTATGGTATTCTATTCACATTGATTGAAACTTCTTTTATGAGTGGGAGTGTCTTGATATATTCCATTGCATTGACATGCATGATATGATATTATGAGAGATGGGACTTCTTTTTGCGAGGGCACATGGGTTATGTTGTTAACTGCTTACTTGTTCGGGCAGTGTAACTTGCTTATTTCCTTGATTTGTTGTTGCTAATATAATTCCATTCATTGATTCCTTTGTGTCATACTATTGTGCACATGGATTCACATAGCTTATTTTGAAAAATTTGAAATAAGAGAAGGTAAAAGTTTGAGCTTAAAATTAGTTGACTGTTGTAGGCGCCTTAGGTTTCTCTTAGTTAAGCATCATGTTGTTTTGTTATGTGTTTTTTTCCTTAGGACATGTAAATGTTCTATGTTGAGGGTGTTGATATGCCATGGTTTCATGGCACTTTCAATGCTTAAAATAAAAAAATATGTAAGTACCTAGGTCTTTTTTGTTAGATGTGATGTATTTTTTTATTTGTGTTGCAGAAAACTAGGTTTTGAAGAAAAATGCAAGAAAAAGAAGTTGAAATGTGTAGAGGGACCACTTACGGACCCACTTATGGTCTATAAGTAGTACTTACGACCATCGTAAGTGTCAAAGAAAAAATGTTCGGAAGATCTAAAGTTTGAAGATTTGTTTTGAGAGTTACAAAACCTACTTATGGGGCGTAAGTACCACTAATGTACCTCTTAAGTTCCATAGTAGGTGGAATTTGAGATAATAGTTGATTCCTTCTAAGACTCATGAGCTACATGGATCCGTAGGTGTTACCTACAACTCGTAAATTGATCAGTAAGTAGTTGTCGATCCACATTTCATTTTTCGTTTTGGTTAGGATTTTTTGGATTTTATAAATAACCCTTTGATGTTTTTGTATTAGTTTACACACTCTTCACATTTACAATGCTATATTGATTCTGAGATACACTTTTGATTTCGCAATCCATTGTTCTTGGTTTTTATGGTTGGATATTAATTTTGAGATTCTTGTTTTTATTCTTGAATTATTGTAAGATTATTCATATGCTTTCTTATATGAATTCACTGGATGTTCTTGCAAACATGAGGGGCTAAACCACCTAACTAAGGTTGTGGGAACCTTGATAGAGTAACGAAGTAGAGGAAGTGCAAAGTCATCCTTGATCAATATTCTTGCATGATTGTGAGCTTCTTTGGTTTGATTGCTTTCTTAATGACTGCAGACATTAAGAACCTGCTTATTTTTTATATTTACTCCAAAAGAGAGGTAGAGGTTCGGAAAACAAAATGACAATAGTAATTTGAAGCTATCAACATTTATTTAGTTAACTTGAGACTCAAAAGGTAATAGTTAATTTGGGATCCAGTACAAGGGTTAGTAAGGCGACACTTTGAGACTCAAAAGGTGATGGGTGAAATTTACCAAAGGCTTTCATAAGATGATTGGTGATATATTTCTTGTCATATTCTACATATAAGGCATTGAGATAGTTTGACTGAGCTCAAAAAATCTAAGAAGTTAGAAAGTGAGAGGGAACACATTCGTAGCATACATCTAATATTTATTTCAATCTAAAGTAATCAAGATTTTGTTACTACTGTTACTGTTATCATAAAATCCCCCTAATTTTTCTCACTTTCCAGCTACTTGGTAAGTTTGTAATAGAGATTCGGCTTATCCTTATGGGTTAGACCCCAACCTTTGTTGGGTTATATATTTAACATTAACTGCTTTATACTTTCTTGAAGGTATAGTTTTGGGTGACACTAGTCATCCATATTTAATTAAACATCTTTTTATTTTTATCCTTCTAAATTATTTTTCCCTCTAGAAACACAAAGAATAAAACCCCACCTATATAGTTATGGGATTCTTAAGGCCAAGCTTCACGAGGGCAGTTTTGAGGCACACCTACTAAGGACCCGACACAGAAAGACACTAGTACTGATATGATAAGTCTCTCCTCTCAATGGAATTATGTTTCATTTTCAAGGTAGGTTATGGTTAAATTATAGTAGACTTTGGCTAGTATGCATCTAATTTGATAGAAATGTCAAGAGATTTCATGTCTTAGGCCTATGACACGGTGTTTGGATGGATAAAATTGATGAAAATCCAGTTACGCTTTCTTATTATAGTGGATTGTTATTATACTCAATTGGTGAAATATTTATGGCATGAATTTCGTGGAATATAGTGTAAATTATAATTATTTGAATAAATGTAATTGATTTTAAGTATGGTAAGGGGTAAGAATGGTAAAAAGGTAGAAAACGATCTAATTGAGGTTCAAGTAGGTTGCTTATAGTAATTCAAGATAACCCATGACTTGCATTAAAAAGTAGTAATAAGGAATACAAATGAAGAAAGGGCTATGTTAGTAAAGTTACTCAGGTTTAGTATTATAAGAGTTGGTCAAGTAGACGAGACAACTTGTCAGGCTGCCTAATGACTAGTTACGTACAAAAGTAATACATCTCGAAAAGGGTTGACAAAACTCTAAGTGTAGGAGTAGAAAGGCCAAGCATAAGTGGTTAAGGTTGGAAAACTAATAAAGACGGCGAGAATAACTGGAAAGTACAAAAAGGCAACAAAATTAGGGATTTAGCACGGTCACCCAAATTGAATAATTGTTAATTATTAGAGGTTGTATGGATTAATATGAAGATAATGTAATAATAATATGACTTCATGTTATTGTATTTTGCGTAGATCCTTTGAAGGGTGTTTATGTTTGGATGACTTGATTGATAATTAATAGATTTTAACATGCGAATATGGATACTAACAGAGGAATTAGGTGACCTTCTAATCTATAAAACTAGTCTCTAATATTTTAACAGTGGTGAATCCAATATTATGTATGTCTAAAACAAGAGATATTCTCTTAGAGAATAGTTAAAATGATTGATTTTTATTAAGAGGATGTGGCGATATAACTTAAGAACCTACAATTATGTTTTGCTAAGTTCTAGAAATCTTGATGTGTAAGGGTGGAGAACTCTAGTGAGAAATAGAGATTGAGTATAATTGAATGGTTGAAAATCGGCTACAAAAGATAGTATCTTGAATTTAGTTATGACTTGAATGTAAGGGTTACTAGATTGTAATTGAACTATCGGTTCAATATGAATAAAAGAGATTCAGATCTATAAATGAAATAAGATTTTAAATTAGAGTTAATCTTAGCAGAATGTGTACTCCTGGAATAGATACTTGATGCATTGGACTTCATACATATCTTTAATTAGTGATTGAGTTTGATAATGCTCAATTGAGTAAGTGGTGAATGGGCCTTCAGGTATTTACTTGGTTGTCATTAATTATAAGTTCTATTTCGATTACTGTGTCGTGGATTTTTTTCAATTGGGTGTTTGTGATTAATTTTCATGTATTATTTATAATTATTGACTGGATTTGCATAGTTATACATATTGATGATGATGAGATGATGATTATGATGATAATGGTAATGAAACTATGATGTTCATGGTCTCGATTTGATGATGATGGTAATGGCTTTGAAATCATGATATTCATGATGTGCCTGATCTTATTAATGAGGTTGAGGAAACAATGAGACGATGAGCACATATTGAATTCATACATCCATCCTTATGCATTTGAATATGTATCTATATTTATATGTTACTATGGCCCCTTGAGTGGATCGATTATAATAATGATTAAGATAGGGAATTTTAGCCAAGTGTGAATACAAGGTACGTCATGAATTATGTATAAGTTCTATCCCCCCTCTCCCCCTTGCGTGTATATGGTATATATGTGATGTATATTATAGTACTATTTTTTTGTTAAGATGTTGATATTAATAATTGTCTGGGTTGTTGTTCCAAAGTATTTATCTAAGGTAAAATTGTAAGTCTGTCGGTATTAAATTAGGAAATAATGTTTCATGGAGTTGGAATTATCTATGTGATAATTATGGGTTAGTAAAGGACAAATCTATACAAAAATATTAAATGGTCGGTAGGCTATAGACATTCATACCAGTATGTGTGATTATACTAATACTACACTAAAAATGTCTCTTTTTAGGGATATAGTCATGTTACAGGTCAATTTAAGTTTCTATAGCAGTGAGAGTGATCATTCTCTAACAGCTCTTGAACTCTTTATTATGGATAGATGTTGTGTCATAGATTTTCCTACTCCTTGTCTATTGCTATTGTATTGGTTTGGGTTAGTTTTTAGGGATTCATTGCTGATTATTTTTTGCATTATATTTACTTATCAAATGTTTCAAACTAGAATTCTCTATGTATGAGTTAACTAAATTATGATTTTGAAAGTTGACTTATTTAACTTCTGCTAAAAATAAATGGTTGGTTATAAGGTTTCTTCTATCAAGGGTAGGTGTTAAGTAGGTTCCCATACAATCCGTGGATTGGGTCATGACATTATTTTAGAGGAAATTATTTCAATTAATTGAGAATTTATAAAAAGATGTATTTGAACTTAGGCATATTTATACATCTAAGTGTCATTATCTATGCATTTTTAACTTAGTTTTGAGGATAACTTAGTGTTCTTAATAAAGTATCATGTTAATTTTATATTTGTGTGCTAAGTTACATGCTTATATTTTTTAAGGAGCATTTGAAACTATTCAGGAGCCCAAATGAGCAAATAGAGATTAGACAAGATCACTAGTTAGGCTGACCAAAGTTATGCTTGTTCTAGTGTACTTTTGATGAGCTTTATTGTGTTGTTTTTCCTAATGTTTGTTATTTGATCTTATAGGATACATTGGAGTGGCTGTATAAGATAGATGAATCCTACACACAATCCATAAAGAGTGAGGAAACAAGGAATGAGTAGATAAGGAACATAGGAAAAAGATTGGACTGAATTCCATGTTGATGAGCTAGGCCATACACCGCACCGCCCGAGGCATGGGGTTAGGCCATGTATCACATCCCTCACTGTATTTATCTTCTATTTAGATCATGCTATGTTAATGTGTTGCGCACCAAGTGTATATGTGATTGGCCATGGAGCGCAACCCCCCATCCCCAAAGAAAAAACAACAACTAAAACTTATTTTTTCACTTGGTTTAAGTTGAGGGTAGAGTAGTCAATGATTATATTTTGTATGGAGCATCTTATGGATTACCTAAAGGGATACATAAAGAGTTTATCCACATTTACAAGACATCTTGGGAACAATACATATTTGGAGAAAGGATAAGTCATCAGGGGCTCTACTCTAGGGTTTTTCTTCCTTTAACTTTTATTTGTCTTATAGTTTTACTTATAAATTCATTAATAGTTATTGTTTGTATAATTATGAGTGGATAAACACCCTATTTATAGTGTTTAGGCTATGAATATGATTACTTAGAGTATATTCAAGTTGGTTAAATTTAATTATCATATTTGATTGTTCTTATGTTCTTGTACTCACTGTTTTATTTATTCGCGACCTTTAGGATACAACTATGTTTCTTTTGTGACCCCAAAAGGAGTAAATTAGATTAGAATGTAGAACATAAGGAACATATTCTTGTCTTTTAGAGATATATATATGATCACAATTGTAGAAGTAGATAAGTGTGGGATGGAGGAGTGCAAATATCCAATTTCCTTTTTGAACTCTCTCATGGTGTTACCTAAATTGATGATTAAGACTGAATTTTCAAACCTTGCAGGAGATTCTACATGATGTGAGAAAAATAATAAAATGGAAAATTTTAACAGTATTATTAGTAGAGTAAAGAAGAGAAAAAAGTTGTATTTGGAAGGGAAGAAGAGATTGAAAGACTATGGATGATAGTTGTGCTGCGAGTCATGCGACGACATTAAATTAGGCGCTGCTTGGAAGGTAATCCATATTGTAATAGAGTTAGTTATTTAATAGAGTGCCACCTTATATTTGTTTTGTCTTTTTTTTTTGTAAATTAGGGGAAGTTTTAGTACCTGAAAATCTAAGTTAAGGAGCATGATGAAAGCATAAGTGTGGAGTCCCACAGCCCCATGATGGAAATCTAATAAGTGACATGCTTCTGGTTGGTCCTAGAGGCCCAAGGAAGTATTCTTAATCCTTATTTTGTAATTTATACTTTAGGGACAAAGTATGATTTTAAATGTGGGGTGAGAATTTTTTGATTTGTTTAGGGTGTAGTGCGCTATAGGAGTTGTATTTATATTTATTTGTAAGTTTTGGACTAAAGTTAAAAAAATACAAAAAGATTTTATCTTTATTTATTTACAATTTTTGTTGTTTTATCCATTTAGTAGAAGCATACTTCACTCACCCCTCAGTTTTTTTGTTTGGTTCTTTTTCGAGAGAGAGCTCACTGAAACAATATCCATTTAGATTTTAAGGATTTGTTTTATTTTTTTTATCATTTCGAATAAATAGAGATTCCCTTTCTAGGTTCTATACATGATTACTTATCGCAAGTGATGTTGAATTCTAAGGCATGATTTGAAATTTGAATGACTTCTGTGAGACACCTAGGCTCTTTTATCAGACTCTTGTGTGATTTTGGCTTAAATTTGAATTCTTACAATTGCTTGCTTGAGAGTGTATAGAGATCCTTCTTGATTTAAGAATGTGTCATATGTGTTGAATTTTTCATTATATTTTATTTTTGAATATTGATGTCTAGAACTTGTCCAGTGTGTTTGAAAAAAATAAAGAATGTTAAGTTTAGTAGATAATATAGGCATTTCCTTGATAGTCATGTTTTATACCTGCTTTGTCTACCCTTTATGAATGACCTTAGTTAGCCATGTTGAGTCTTTATAGTATTCTTTGTAAGCTTATATGTAGCATATTCCTTTTCTTTCAATTGATCGTAGTTTAGACCCAAACTCCTAAGAATTTTAGTTGAAAAATTAAGATGTCAAGGAGTGTTAAACCAAAGGAAAAAAAGTGAAGTTGAATCCCCAAGTGTTAAAAAAGTTTATATGTTGTTGGTGGGGAGTAATTTAAAGATAGGAAAATTGATCAAATGAAGTGAATCATGAGTTGATGGAAAATACTCCCTACTAGAGATGTGTAAGCTAGGCTTAAAGTTATGTGGTGAAACAAAAGAGAGGTGTGAAGATAAAAGTGGTAAGAAAATAGGTTGGATGGAGATAACTTTTATGTAAAGTGTGGTGTATTAAAGAGCATAGGAGAGATAGTCACTATAATTGACCAAAATATTTTCTACCCGTACTTAGCCTACAATACAACCTATGAAGTCCTAATTGATCTTGATCTTTTATATTATGATACTAGTGACGTACTACGCTAAGGGAAACACTATGGTTCATAGTATGTAGCATGAGAATTATTTGTAAGAGTGAGAGAAATATGTTGTAGGAGACATTAAAGAAGCTATGAAAGCTAAATGAAGCCTACTTACAAGACACAGAAAGTGGGTAAACAAGGAACGAGTAGATGAGGAGCGGAGGAGAAATATTAGATGGAATCCCATATTGTCAAGACCCAGTTTGTCGAGTCATGATGGAACCTACTTTACCCAAAGTAGGTAAGCCGATCCGTAGTCCGGTTTGATAAGTAATGGTCTAGTTGGTAGAAAATGGAATAAATGTCGAGGTTATGCAAGTATTAGGATTACAAGTCATAAAATATAAGAATAATAGCATAACTAAAGAGAAGTAATATAAGAGTAACAATATCCCAAGACCTAGTAAGGTCGGTCCAAGAGCCTCTAGAAAAAAATAAAAATACTATCATTGTCAACTATACCATAGTCTCAAAACAAAAAGACCATCAAAAACTAAGAGAGAGAGAAAGCAAACTCTGGCTCCGAGAGCTTACCCTATCTCTGAACTCTGACTAACCCTATCACAGTGTCAGCGGTGACAACTAGTACTAGGATCCGCACCAAAGAGGTACATAAGTGTAGTATGGGTACCAATTCAATGGGTACTCAATATTCCTCATCGGCCGACTGAGATAAATTATAATATAAATACAATAAAGTGTGAGATAATAAACTAAGTTGGGAAAAATGACAAACCTGGAATAGTGCTTAAAATACTGAAAGTAAAAAAACTGAAATAATAATATAAAAGAGAACATAGATATTTTTAACATAACTAGGCCCCTATAAGCCCCAGAAGACACAACCAAAGTAAATAACCCAATGCGAGCCCCCATAAGTCTGGTGGATGAAACCAAGAAGAAGTAATAAAAGTAAATATTCCACCCATTCAAATCCTAAAAAAATAACCATGGATCTTTCCATACCGTAAACACCAAACTTAAATCAGTTTTATAACCATCATAAATAACCTCTCAATGCCGGACTCAAATTGGAAATAGTATCTCATATAACGGGACTTGAACCGGATATAATATCATGAATATCAAACTTGAACCGGAAGTAATATCATCATAGATGCCAGAATTGAACCAGTCACAACTTATAATTTGCCGGACTCGAATTGGACTTTACATCTCCCAAGAGCATGTATAGAATAAGGCATAATATATAAAAATCCTCCCCAGGCTTATGAATATAAATAGGGTAATCTTAAAGGACTATGGAGTCTTCAAAGAGCTAATAGTAATCTTGGCCTGAGGGGGGTCGGATGGGCCTGCTTCTAACTCCAAAAGTCCATCTTCGAAAGTCCATTCTAAGGAAAATTCTCCTAGAATAAGATTAAGGTGTTAAATCCCACTACAAGGTGCAAAATAAGTCTTACTGCGCCCTATGATAGCAATTCTACCTAAGATATCGATAGTTAAATCAAATACACCTAATTGTGGTCCCTTAATTAGCTAATTAATCCAAATCACACTAAATATACCTCTTGGTCCTAATTGCCAACCCAAAACCAGCATAATATAATATGAATACTATACTTAAGCTCATATAAGAAAAAAGTAGGCCTACCTGGATTCTGAAAAAAGTCTAATAAAGTCTGCTAAATTGGCGATTCCCCCTTTTTGAGACGCTTCCACACAATGCCATGCTAACAAGATTATGATTTACCCATACAAAAAATAATCCATTTGCAATCTATGGATTTTGAACTAAATTGAAGATATAAACCAAGAATTAAACAGAAACTTACAAGGATTGCGATGAGGAAATGATTATTTCGAGCTCACCAACACTCCATGATCACCCAAAGATTAGCCTCCAAATTTTCCACACTCTCTAGGGCTTTAATACTCTTGAGACTTGTGAGAAATGGCATAAATTCGAGAAAAGGACTGAATTTAATAACATCTAGGTGTCGCTTAAGTGGTCACCGCTAAAGCGGCATAGTACCACTAAAATGGTACTTGGTATCAGTTGGACTTCTACTAAAGCAAAAAAGATACCAGTTAAGAGACATCCGCTTTAGTGGACAGGCTTCTACTTAATTAACTTGGCTGGATCTATCTTTGATTCTAAAGCGACCCCTTGGTCGGTAAAGCAACCACCTGGCCGCTAAAGCGACCAAAAGTCTGGTTTAGTAGATGCACCAACTAAACTTGGATTTTTTCACGTTTTTACCAAATCCTGGGGAGTCTTGTTTAGCAGATGCACCAGCTGAGTCCATTCACCAACTGAACTTGGATTTTGTAGAGTTTTCACCGGCCCTTCAGGATTCATTTGGAATTGCCTAAATGAAAACAAACTATGCTACCCTAAAAATTGACATTGCAGGCTCAATGGAGCCATCAAAATTTTCATTTGGAGTTATGTTGATGAAATGTGGGTCTCACACAAAGGGCCACTTTTACCATTTTTTTACCAATAGCCTATATTAAGTCCGGGAGACTTAGGACTCGAACTAAAAGTCCCCCTATCCTAAAACCAGAGTTCTAGAGCTGATGGAATTGTTAGAATTGATAAACGAGGTTGTGATCTAAAAGTTTATGCCCGATAGCCAATTCTTACCAACAAAGACTTCTAAACAAGAAATTGTCTCTAAAAATGAAATGAACTGCCTAGTAACTGAATTGTCAGCTCCAACAAGTCAAAAATGACTTAGGGGCAGCTATAAGAAAGCTCTAAATGGAAAAAATATAGAAAAGAAGAAAATGAACTAGAGGGATATTAAAATATCCACTACTATAAGGACTTTTGTTTGTAAAGTAAAAGGGTTAGGATGTACCTGAAGGATCGAACAGGTGGTGATATTGGGTCTGCATTTCGCTTTCAATCTCCTAGGTAGCCTCATCTACTAGGTAGTGTCTCCACTGAATATTAATTATTTGGATCTCCCTAGAGTACAACCGCTTAACATCCTTAGCTAATAAGAGAACCAGCTCCTCCATGAAGGACAAACTCTCATTCATCTAAACGGAGTCCTACTGAAGCACATGTGACTCATCGGGGATGTAATGCTATAGCATAGAAACATGGAGTATTAGATTAACTATGGCAAAATTTAGGGGCAAGGCCAACTCATAAGCCACTACTCCAGTTGTTCGATGTATCTCACAAGGTCTAATATATCTAGGGCTAAGCTTTTCTTTCCACTAGAACCTCATCACGCCCTTTATAGGGGATACTCAAGGAATACCTAGTCTCTAACTCCAAATCTCAAGGAATAAATTTTATGATCTACGTAAGCCTTCTACCTACTTTGATCTACCCTCAACCTATCCTGAATCACCCTATCTCTATCCAATGACTCCCAAAGAAATTCAGTACTACTAGGTCTAACCCTAAAGGTCTCGATTCATCCTATCAGCGATCAGGAACGCCTACCATACAGTTTCTCAAATGGTGTCCTTTCAATACTTGAATGGTAGTTATTTTTATATGGGACCTCTACCAGTGCTAAGTGTTGCTCCCACTAACCTCTAAAATCCAAAACATAGTCTTGAAGCATATCCTTAATAATCTGAATAGTCTACTCTGACTGCTCATCGCTCTGAGGGTGAAAAACAGTTCTAAGGTTCACCTGAGTACCCTACCCCTCCTAAAAATCCCTCCAAAATCTAGAAGTGAGTACTAATCCCTAATTTGAAATAATAGACATGGGCACTCTGTACAAGCAAACTACCTCACAAATATAGATATCGGTAACCTCTCGGCACTGAAGGACATCTGAATAGGATGGAGGTTTGTTGATTTTTTCCATTTATTTATAATGACCCAAATGTTATTAGAATAGTGGGAGGTGTGAGTCAATCAACTAATAAAATCCATAGTAATCTTCTCCTATCTCTGAATCGGGACACCAGGCCTTTGATGGTTGGTCTTCACCTTCTGACAACATAGGCAACGAGGTACAAAGTCTACTATATCTCTCTTTATGCCACTCTTCCAGTTGTGATTCCTCAAGTTCTTACACATCTTAGTTATCCCAGGGTGAATGGAGTATATGGAGCTATGAGCCTCACGCAATATCAATAGAATCAAGTGTCCAAACCTGAGAACACAAATACAACCATCATATCTTAGAATACCCTCAAAATATATGGTATCCCTTCTAGACTCACCACTCAAAACCTGATCATAGATGGCATAAAGTGCCCTATCCTCATACTAGAGACACTAAATATGGTCAAATAAGGTACACCTCGCCTTAATGCTTGCAAAGACACTCTTTGATTCTAAAATATCAAGTCACATCATAAAGTTGGCTAAGTCTTGGATGTCCCACACTAATGACCTCTCAGAAACTAAAGCCTTTGAGCTCAAGGCATTTGCTTTCATATTTGCCTTACTTAGATGATATAGAATTTAGTTTTCAATATCCTTTAGGAACTCCATCCATTTATGCTTCCTAGAATTAAGCTCTCTATGAGTCATGGATGCTAAAGACTCTAATGATCAGTGTAGATCTCACAATGCATGCCATATAAATAATGCCTCCAAATCTTAAGCCCCAAAACTATTGCCACCAAAGCCAAAATCATGTGTTGGGTAGTTGTGGTTTTGCATCTTTAGTTGCCTCAATGCATAAGAAATAACTCATCCCTACAGTATCAATACACAACCCAAGCCAAAACCAAAATGATCACAATATAGTAAACCCCTCGACCTTAATAGAAAGAGGCAATAAAGGAGTTGAGGAAACCCTTGAGCTTCAAAAATATCAACTAATACTCCTCAAACAACTAAAAAGAAACCTCTGTCCGGGTCAATCTGGTCATTGACATTGTAATAGTAATAAAACCCTCAATGAACTATCTATCGTAAGCAACCAAATCAATAAAGGTATAAAACTCAGTTGGAGATGTAATCCTATTCCAAACATAACAGCCTATATATTCGTTGGGTCCACCATAATCCCATCCTTAGATGCCATATGTCCTAGGAATATAATCGAATCAAGGCAGAACTCGCACTTTGAGAATTTGACAAAAAATATATGATTTGTCAAAGTCAGAGCATAATCCTCAAATGCTACTATGATCCTCCCTACTCCTTCAATACACAAGGATGTTTTCAATGAACAAAATCATATAGAAGTTCAAATAGGGCTTGAACATGCGATTTCTCAATTCCATGAATGTAGCTAGGGTGTTGGTCAACCTAAAAGGCATCACTAAGAACTCACATCAAGTCTTGAATGTTGTCTTTGGGATCTTCTACCCAAATCCTCAACAGATAGTAACTGAACCTCTAGTCAATACATCGCTACTCTTTGAAACTGGTCCACCAAGTCATTAATACAAGACATATGATACCTATTCATCACTTTCACCTTATTAAACTACTTGTAGTCAGAAAAAATATGCAAGGAACCATTTTTTTCTTCATAAACAATATAGAAGCACCCTAAGGCAACACACTCAGACTAATAAATTCCTTAACCATAAGATCCTACAGTCAAGAATTTAGCTTAATAAGATCTGTAGGAGACATATGGTAAGGTTCCATAAAAATAGGTCTTGTACCTTACTCAAGATTAATAATAAAACCAATATCATGCTCAAGAGAAAGACCAGGTAGATTGGTAGGATAAACTTAAGGAAAATCACAGACTATGGGAACAAATCAAGTGAATTGGATCCACAATCGAGGACTCAAGGTCATTATCTCTCATAGCAGTAGCACACTTTCTAGCCATCTACAAAGGAGAAAAAATCAAATAAATCATAGAAATTAAAATAGACTCTTAGCACAAAATTAGAGAGAAAATGAACTTTATTATTCAAATCTAAGGGACACTACTAGACACTTGCTCTTATAGCAGCAATACCAGTGAACTTAGGCTCTAATACAAATTTATCATGACCAAGTTTCTCGAATCATGATGGCACCTACGTTACCTCTCTAGTAAGTACACCAATCTGTAACCTAGAATATCAAGTAACACGCTAGTTGGTGGAAAATAGCATAAACTTCAGGGTTATACAAGTGATGATATTATAAGTCATAAAACATAAGAATAATAGCATAACTAAAGAGAAGTTAAGGAAAGGTAAAAATGTCCCATGACCTAGTAAGTTTGGTACAAGAGCCTCTGGTAATGAATAAAAGTGCTATTAGTGTCAACTATACTATAGTCTCGAATAGAAAGACCATAAAAAATAGGAGAGGAAGAGAAGATTAACTCTGGCATTGAGAGCTCACCTTATCTTCAAACTATAACCAACACTATGACAATGTTTATGGTGACAACTAGTACAAAAATCTACACTAAAGAGGTACAAAAGTGTAGTATGAGTACTAATGCAATGGGTGTTCAGCAGGCATCATCGATTGACTAAGCTAAATCATAATATAAATATAATAAAATGCTAGACAATAAACCATGTTAGGAAAAGAAAAACTTGGAATAGTGCTCTAAATAGTGAATGTAAACAACTAAAATAATAATATCAAAGAGAACATCATTATTTCTAACATAATTGGAGGCCTATAAGCTAGAAGATACAACCAAAGTAAATAACCCACCGTGAGCCCCCAGAAGCCTGGTAGATACAATCAAAAAGAAATGATAATAGTACATAATCTACCCATCCAAATCCCAAAATTGTAAACGTGGATCTTTCCATGTAGACATGAGTCGGTTCCATAACCATCATAAATAACCTCTCAATGTCAGACTTAAACTGGAAATAATATCTCATATACTAGACTTGGACCAAAAATAATATAATGAATATCATACGTGAATCTGAAGTAATATCATCAAAAATATTGAACTTGAACCAGTCTTAACATCATAGTTTGCCGGACTCAAACTGAATTTAACATCTCCTAAGCACATGTCAAAAATAAGGCTTAATATATCTAAATCCTCCTCGGGCTCAAGAGTTTAAATAGGGTAATGCATAAAGGTGTATTGAGTTTACAAGGGGCTAATAGTAATCTTTGCCTAAGGTGGGTCAAAAGGGCCCACTTCTAACCCCAAAAGTCCATTCTACGATAAATTCTCCACAAACTATACTATGTTATCAAACATAAGGTTCTAAATAAGTCGTATTACACCCTAAGATATTAATTATACCTAAGGTATGAGTAATTAAATTAGACATACCTAATTACGGTCCCTTAATCTGCTAAATGCTCCAAATAGCACTAAATATACCTAAAAGTCATGATTTCCTAGCCAAAACTAGAATAATATCATATCGATACTATGATTAAGCTTAATATAATATAAATCTAAGCCTAGCCTAACTGGACGCCGAAGAAAGCCTGATAAAGTCTGCTAAATTAGCGATTTCCCGTTCTGACAAAAGGGATACCTATATTGTATTTTTAGGAATTAAGTCCCAAAATCAAGTCAATATCCTATATAGGGACATCTTACAAAATTGAACTTTTGAAGTTGTCAAAATGTCCGTCTATGCTCAAGGATCATTTAACCTCAATAATGGGTAAATTCTAAGCTCAAATGTACCAAAATCAACCCATCAAGAACCTAGGAATTTAGGATAAAATTGATGAATTAAAATAAGAACTAGATGGAAAATTACAAGGATTACGATAAGGAAATAATTATTTCGAGCTCACTAACACCCCATGATGATGAAAGATTCACCTCTAATTTTTCTACTCTCTAGGGCATTAATGCTCTTGAGACTTATGAGAAATGGGAGAAATCTTGGTAAAGGTATGAATTTAATTCCCTCTCAGGTGTCTCTTAAATGGTCTCACTTGACTTAAGTAGTCACCGCCAAAGCGGCATAGTGCCGCTAAAGTGGTACCTAGCATGGGTTGGCTTTCCTCTATAGCAGACAAGATGTCACTTAAGTAACATCCGCTTTAGCAGATAGGCTTCTTCTTAAGCAACCTTGCTGGACCACTTTTTTCAGCTGAAGTGACCACTTAGCCACTATAGAGGCCTCTACTAAAGAGACCAACAGTCCACTTTAGCGGATACACAAATTGCGTCCATGAACCAACTGAACTTGGATTTTGCCAAGTTTTTATTAACCCCTTGAGATTCATTCAAAACTTTGTAAATGTAAATGAACTTTGCTACCTTACCAGATTCGATATTCCAGACTCAATGACACCATCTAAATTTTCATCTTGAGTTGTTTTAATGAAATAAGAGCCCCACACACAAGGGCCACTTTTACCAAATTTCAACCAACAGCCCAAAATGATTTTGGGGCCTTGGGATCCCAACCAAAGGTCTCCTAGACTGAAATCAAAGTTTTGAAACTAATGGAACTATTAGAATTAGAATACGAGGTTGTTAGCCTAAAATGTATGTTCGATAGCCAATCCTAACCTATGAAGACTTTTAAATAAGAAATTAGCTCTAAAAATTAAATGAATATCCAATAACTAAACTGTCAGCTCCAGCAAGTCACAAATGACTTGGGACAGCTAAAGAAAATCTCTAAATGTCAAAATAGTGCAGAAAATTAGAAAATACTGGAGGATCATTACACATGTTGAGGATCTAGGCCATGCGCCGCATCCCTATAACATAGGGCTAGGCCATGTATCACTCCCCTCACTATCTTAAGCTATTAGTTTTTCTATTTTATGTCCATGTGTTGCATATAAAGGGGTCATGAGATGTAACAATCCCCTCCAAAAAAATGACAAACTTTTTTTTGCATTGTTTAAGTTGAGGGAAAAGTGGTCAATGCTTATATTTCGTACAGGGAAAAGTGTTCAACGTTCAAGATGCCTGGACCCTAGAATCCTTCTGATTGTTGTTTCCAAAACTTTTAATTTTCTTTATTGTGTAATGACCCTCATGATCATTTTCCTCATTTTTATGCATTTTTGATGTCTAGATATGTTTTATAACTATCCTAAATTATTTATAACTTGTCGAGACTAACAATTAAGTTTTTGGATAGTTCATTTGAGAATTTTAGTGATACCAAATATATTGTGAAATATTTGATATAAAGTGCCATTTTATAGAAATATAATTTATCACCCTTCTAAAATGTTTTTGATATGTATAAAATTCTTTAGTTATGGTATATCTGTATTACTTTATAAATAGTTTTAAACTCTATTAATATTTTAAGTAGAGATAGAAAATTTAGATATGTTAAAATATTATTATTATATAATAGAGATTTATTAGAAATAATTTTCTATTAATTATGATTTATTTAAAAAATTATATTTATTTTACCATGAACCTAAGAAATACCAAATGACATATACAATGAGCCAAAATTTGACATTTTTACATTATTAGGAATGCCATTAGCATGACACCACACCCTGAACGTGTTTCCATTATAAAAGGCACCTAGATGACTATTGGTATATGTACTTATCATCTATTAGTGGTAGGGAGAAAATAAATTTTTTAGGAACATTGATGATCCATCCATTTTTATTTTCAACTAAGTTTATATATGTTTTCATACATAATTATTACTCAAAGCCTTCTTGTAATTGAATTTTCCCTTACTAATAGATCAAAGCTATATCACTTCTAGCTAAATTCATTACTCGTCAAAGGGTTGGTCTTGGGGGAATTACTTAGAAATTATATCTAATCACGTAAAGAAAATCAATATCCTGCATCAAGTTATTTAAGCTCGAGTTCTAGTGGGGTACTATTCAGAGGCTTATCAGAGAGGTTGTAAGCTTTGGCATCCAAATAGGTTGGGATTATTTTATCTTTATATTTAGCTTATTTACGGTAATTGTGTGCTATTATGATAGTTTTGGATAGCTAGTTATAGTTTGCGTATCATTGATATATATATATATATATATATATATATATGCATGTATGTATATGATAACATATTTATCCAGTTAAGACTCTATTCTAGTAAATTTTGTTCCATTATCTTTTAGTATGATGCAGTATTTATGAGCTTAGGATGTGGTAGTTAAGTTGCGAGACCTTGGATTCATATTTTTGTAACTAAGCTACATAAAAGGTTATTTAAATGTATTTTAGTTATATTTTAGGATAAAGATATAATTTATTTTGTCATTTATTATGAATCTTGGCACCACATGGCATCGATTACGATAGGGTTTGAATTTTAATTTTATAGTTAGGTATGATTACTATAAGTTTTGATTTGAGTTTGGCATCTGGTTATGATGATCTGGGAATTTTAGTACTAATTACTGTTGTTCTGGGAGTTGTGGTTCCTCTGAGTTCTGATTCAAGTCCAACATGTGATTATGAGTTTTGTTGTATGTCATGTATGTGCCTCTCATTATTCCCACTATTTTTGGTTTGAATCTGGTAAATGGCCCCGTATTATTATCCAGATTGAGCTTGATATCTGGCCTCTTGTTACTACCCATTAATGCTGGTTCAAGATAGGTGGGTTAAGCGTATTCTTTGATGTGCCTGGCAGGCATATGGGCCCCAATTAGGTTATGTTTGGTTTTTCTTTTATTACTATGTTACTTATCTTTCTATATCACTTTTACTATTTCCTTATTGCATTTTATTAGATGGATAGTTTTTTACCTTTCTATCCCTTTTTACTATTGACTTTGCCAATACCCTCACATTTTAGTTATATTTTTCCTATATTGAGCTCATTCGGCCTATTATTACTACTGAGTACCATTACTTTGGTACACATACTATACTCCTACATCTTTACCCTAATAAAGATTCGAGTACTAGCAGCTGACGTTGACGTGATTCTATTTTCCAATATTGATCTAGAATAGGGTGAGCTTATTGTCGTCAGAGGTTGATCCTTCTCTACCTATTTTAGTTTATTCTTTTATACTCAAGATTACTTGTACATATTATGTATATTTTAGATTCTATTTTGTACCCTGGGTATCTTTTAGTAGTGGCTCCGGTACCAACCTTACCAGGTCTTGGAAGGGATTTATTTGTATATTTTGGTCCTTTTCGTTCTCTCATTTTGATATACCTTGTACATTTTCTTTTTATTTTTTTGCTTACTATTACTACTGTTATCATTATATGTTGTCTTTTTTAGTTTCTACCCATTATCTCGTTACCTATCATTTTAGGCTATAACTTGGCTTGGCTACTGGTGGGATAAGATAGACAACATCATGACTTGAGAAATTAGGTCATGACATTTTTGTACCAGAGCTTATGTTTCACAGGTATTGTTGGTATTGGATTCAATGTTTTTTAGAGTCCTATGGATCGGTATGAAGATGTTTGTATCTTATCTTTGGGCGGCAACAGAGAATTTTTAGGGAAAAATCTCTTTTTCTTGTTCCATTTTCATATGATGGGTTTGAGTTAGTTTTAATCTATGTTGGTTTAGTCTTTACATAAATAGCTAGGATGGGAGTTGTGGGAGTTGGGGACTAGGACCCTGAGCCCAGGGCTTGATTTCTAATTTAGGGTCGAGGTCGACCCAGAGGTCGAGGGAGTGATAGAGAAGCATCCCTTGCTCGAGATCAAGAAGGGACCTATCACCTAATCTCGTCATAGCTATTGAGACTAAGAGAGCTCTAGGTGTTCCACTACCATAGCAGTAGGCGAGTCAGGGGGCAGCATAGGCTCCACCTAATTTTATATCTTCTTCAATTCTTTTGGGATGAATTGGTACAATAATTGGGGTTACTTGGTGGTCCGTTGACTTATGGAGCTCAGCCAGCACCACATGATGGTGTTGATTTAGGGTCATAGCTTACAGAAGTAACGCCTAGGGTAGAGGTTCTACCAGCACTAGTAGTCCCATAAATTGTAGTATCCCAGCCAATTATGTCTTCAGAGTAGCAGAAGATGCTTGGCTAATTTTTGTGATTGACTCCACCTAGGTTTGCCGGGATAGGATGCTTATGAGTTCTTATCCAATTGTGAGAAAATTTTATAGAATTTAGAGTTGGTCAAGTTGAGTGGAATAGACTTTGTTGCTTATCAGCTAGACACGACAACGAGGAGGTGGTGGAGAGGTTATCCTGATTCTAGGCCATTTAGATCTCCACATAAGTCTTGGACACAATTTCCAAGGCTTTTTGGAAAAGTATATACCTCATAGCATGTACGAGCATTTTTAAGATAAGTTTTACTTTGAGACAAGGTTCTCTGGCTGTGGCTGAGTATAAGGTAAGATTTCATGAGTTAAGCCAGGCTTGCCAAATTTTGCCTATAAGTATGATAAAATTTGATTCTTTGTCAGGGGATTAAGATTACCATTTTGTAGGGCTACAGAGAGTTTTTTGACTCTAAGGAATTTTTTTAATATTGCTAAGCATGTTTATTCTATATAGAAGATGGATTGAGAGGCCCAAGAAGGAAGTAATAAGAGACTTTATTATTAGGGAAGTTACAGTAGGAGCCACAACGGGATCCATAATAGTAAATAGTTCACAAGCCAAGGGTTTAATGGTAGGTACCCCAGCAATAACCGTATCAGTATTAGGGCCTGCCTAGTCAGCCAGTTCAGGCATCACTTTAGATGTTAAATAGGGGTTAGCCCAATTGTAGTGGTTTTAGTTGTCAGAGCAGCAGTCATCCATAGAAGGGTGTTGAGTTAGGATAATTTAGATAGGGTTTCATTTTAGATGTGTTGGACCTTCTAGATAGAGCAGGGTGATCGGAGAATGTTATAACTATAGGGTTGTATTCCACTTCTACCGTGAGTATCCCCAAAGTGGATAATTAAGACTTTAGTTCAGACATCACAACCAATTAGATTAGTGTTTCTACTATCTAAGGGTGGCCCTTAGGGTTTTATAGGTAGTCCTTAGGGAGGTAGGATAGGTGGTAGGATAAATATCCATTCCAACAGTGAACAGGGTCATTTGTATGCTATACCAGGTAGACTAGAGGCTGAGGCTTCGGATGCTGTAATCACAAGCACAATTTTCATATGTCATCAGCTAGCTTTTACTTTGTTTGATCTCGGTTCCATATTTTTATATGTTTTTCCTTATTTTGCATTGCAGATGGATTTATTTTTGGATTCCTTATCTATGTTATTATGTGTAGCTACCAATATGGGTAATTCTTTAGTAGTGGATCGGGTATATAGATCTTTTTTGGTGACTATTTGGGAGTTTGATACTTAAATTAATCTCATTATGTATATGCAACAGGTCAAAGAGGAGAAAAAAAAGCAAAATGAGATTGGTGAGAGGCAGAGTAAGAAAGTTTAGTTTTCGAAATAAGGTGAAGACCAATAGCAGAGTCGGAAGTGGACTAAGAAGGAGGGCAGGGGATATTTTAACTCCTATTTGATGACTAGTGACCCTTACCCAAAGTCGTTTGGTGATTGATATTTTCAAGATGGTATACTTCTAGGGCACAGAGTGCCTAATATCAGGCTAGTAGGGCCTAGTTAGCACCATCCTACTGTCCCTGTAGATTTTATGGTTAGCACCACCATGGTCAATTAGAGAAGGATAGAAATCGATGCCTTATGTGTGGTCAAATCATACATATGCAATAGGATTGTCCATCTAAAGTTGTTTTTGGGGCAAACAAGGTTCATCTCTAATGGTTGTCTCTATCATTTGGTCTGGGTTAAAGACTCTATCATGGAGGGTCCTTTACATTCCATCCCTGAGGTAAATGAGTTTCCTAAAGTCTTCCCTGATGATCTACCTGGTGTCCTTCCTAATAGGGAAATTAAATTTTATAGTGATCTTGTTCTGGATGCTCACCCTATTTCTATTCCCCTGTATAGAATGGCTCCAGCTGAGTTAAAAAAATTCAAGTAGTGGTGTAAAGACCTTTAAGACAAGGGTTTCATCCATCCTAGTGTGTACCCATGGGTTGTACTTGTCTTATTCATACGTAAGAAGGATGGTTCCCTTCATATGTGCATTGATTATCGATAGTTAAACAAGGTGATGGTAAAGAACAAGTATCCACTTTTGAGAATTGATGATCTCAGTGGTTTTTCCATCTATTGTGATATGTCCCAGGTTGGTTTGGGCTATGTGTTGATGAAATATGGAAAGGTGGTTGCTTATGCCTCCAGATAGGTAAAGGATCATGAGAAGAATTATCTGACTTATGAATTGGAGCTATTAGCTGTGTTGTTCGCATTGAAAATTTAGTGTCACTACTTGTATGGGGTGCATATTGATATCTTTTCTGATCATAAGAGCCTGCAGTATGTGTTCACTCAGAAAGAGCTTAATGTCAGGCAAAAGAGGTGGCTTATGTTAGTGAGGACTATGATATGAGTCTTTACTACCATCCAGGTAAGGATAACGTGGTTGCTGGTGCTTGTAGCAGGTTATCAATAAGTAGTTTATTTCATGTGGATAAGGATAAGTGGGAATTAGTGAAGGATATTCACCATTTAGCTAACCTTGGAGTTCTTTTATTGGACTCTGGGGATGGTGTTGTATTTGTCCAACAGGTGGCACAATCATCTCTTGGTTATCAAATAAAGGAGAAACAAGTATTACACCCTCTCTTAATAAAACTCAAGGATGATTTGGGTAAGAAGAAGGTGATGGACTTCGATATCGATGGTGATGCTATCTTTATGTACCAAAGGAGGTTATGTGTTCTCGACATGGATGGATTAAGAGGCAGGATCTTAGCCAAGGCCTATGAATCGCAGTATATGGTTCATCTCAATTCAACAAAGATGTATCATGATCTCAAGGATATGTATTGGTGGAATAATATGAAGTAGGATGTAGACAACTTTGTAGGTAAGTGTATGGTGTTTCAGCAAGTAAAGATGGAGAACGTGAGGCCCAGTGGGTTACTCTAAGAAATTGAATTTCTGATGTGGAAGTAGGATATAATTAATATGGATTTTGTTACCAGCCTTCCGTAATTGCAGAATCAATGTGACTCTATTTGGGTCATTAAGGAAAGGATGACTAAGTTCCCTCACTTCTTGTCAGTGAGGACCAATTATTATGCTGAGTACAATGCAAAGTTGTTCCTTCAAGAGGTTGTAAAGTTGCATGTTGTGCCTGTCTTGATTATTTTGGATCGTAGTACTCAGTTCTTATCACATTTTTAGTGCTCTTTTTAGCGTGGTTTAGGGACTAAAGTGATTCATAGCACTGCCTTTCACCCGCAGTCGAATGGGCAAGTAGAGAGAACCATTCAGACTTTGGAAGATATGCTACGAGCCTGTGTAACTGACTTTGGTGGTATTTGGTATAACCACTTTCCTCTCATTGAATTTTCCTAAAATAATAGTTACCATTCTAGCATTGGTATGGCTCCATTTGAGACATTGTATGGTAGGAGGTATAGATCTCCTATTGTGTTGTTCAAGGTTGGTAAGGTAGATATGTTTGGCTCAAATTTTGTTCACTAAGCTATGGAGAAGTTGAAGTTGCTTCGGGATAGCTTAGGACTGCCCAAAGTTGCCAAAAGTCCTATGCGTACGTAAGGCAAAGAGATTTGGAGTTTGAGGTTCGAGATTGGTTGCTCTTGAAGGTTTCTCCCATAAAGAGAGTAAGGCAGTTTGGGAAAAGGGAAAGCTCAGTCCCAGATATGTTGTCTTGTACTTTGTATTGTGAAGGGTTGGTAATGTTGCTTATGAGTTGGATTTACCCCTAGCATGAGTTCCATTCATCTGGTATTCCATGTGTCCATGTTACAGAAACACATAGATGATCCTTTGTTGGTGGTTCCCTTGGAGAACATTGGTATTTTAGATTCTTTGTCCTATGAGGAGTGCCCAGTAAGGATCTTGGATCAGCAAGTTCATCGGTTGCAGATGAAAGATGTGACTTTGATAGAGGTTCTATGGTGAAACCAAAAGTCTAAGGAAGCTACTTAGGAAGCCGAGGAGGACATGAAGTCCAACTATCCATTCCTACTCCCTGCTCTTGAAATTTGTGCTTGAGGTATGTGATATTCTTAGCATTTTTTTTATTTTGTTAACGAAAAGATTGTTTTCCTTGCATCTTTGTTTTATAACTTACTTAAAGGTAAGAGTACAGATATTTAGGGTTTAACCGTGCTAGTCGATGCCTTGTCCCATCATTCAAGGATAAATGATCCTAATGGGGGAGAGTAAAATGCCCCAGACTTTAGGTTTTGCAAATTTCCTAAGCTTTAGGCTATCTGCCCTTCTTACAACTCACAACAAGTGTCATATGGTGTGGTTACGGGTCTAGGGATCGAAGTTGTAACCAAACCAGTGTGTTAATAACCAAGTTCTATCCTCGTTATGAGAGACTCCTCACAAAGTATATGATCATATGACGAATGGTTAAGGGTCCAGTCGTATGTTATCTAGTGTCCAAGCCCTTGGTATTTTGTGTTGGTTACTCCTAGACTATATGAGTCATATGGTCTAGTGATGAGTGGGACTAGGGAGTCATAAGTTGGAAAGTATGTGGTATCCAATTTTCTATCTTAGTGATGACTCAACGGTAAGAGTCATATGTTGTGTTAACGACTCAATGGCTTGACTCGTAGCCACCTGTGGACTTTTTATAGCATTTTAAGTTGAGGGTATTTTGGAGATTTCCCACCCCAAGCCCTTAAGACCCCACATCTTATAACACCTTTTGGTCAACCATTACACACTTTACAATATCAAACACTCTCTAAACTCTCTCTAAAACTTCTCAAGAAAAATTATGCAAAGGTATCCTCAAATTGGTCATCTAAGGGATTAAAGACCAAATTCTCTCCATGAAACTTTGTAACTCAGGCATGTGACTCTTCCCTCATTGTTAGTTTACTAAAACTATATGTTTTAAGCATTGTTCATGAGTCATTAATGGTGGTTTTGAAAACCATAGTCGAGGGTTTGATTGTATAATGTTGAGTATTGTTTTCTAATGGTTTAAATTATGATGATACATGTTTCGATAATGGTTTTGCACATGTGGGTGCATGGGAATTGTGGTTTAACAAACTGGTCAAGTTTAACCCTAAATTTGTTGGTTTTTGGCTTTGATAGTGGTATTCCTTCAACTTGTTTGTGAAAATATCAATGAGAATGATCTTTTCACACGTTGAATTATGTTTTTAATTGAGTATTTGGTCTATTAATGTTAATTATTGATAAATGGTTTATGAAGGACTTGTTAGTCATAAATTGATTTGAAATACTAAATGGGATCAAGTCCCTAACCGTAGAATTAAATTGATGTCTTTGTTTGGACATGGGTTTGAATCCTAAGTTGATTAATAATGGTTATGGCATGTTGTATGCTTGCAAGTGGGGTTGGTATGATGATACCAATGGGATGCCTTTGGTAAGTATTTGGATTAGTGGTTGTGCACGTGAAATGAATGTTTTACTTAGGCTTTAAAGTGAGATGTGTAGTCAGGCTGTGAAAGTGGAGTTCAAAGGACTAACATTGGAAATCACACTAGTCGGTGTGGGTGTGTATATGATCCGAAGGTTTGAGTACACCAAAAGAATATATGAATGGGAGGTTTGAGTCCCCCATATTGTATTCATTGATTCTTAAGTAACCTTGACTATGTCGGGAGGTTTGAGACCCCCATAAAGGCATATACGGATATAGATATTCTCTGATTCATGTAGCTACACACATTGGGGCCCTTGAATCTAGGGGAGAGCTGGGCCCATATAGCTCGTGGGTGCCTTGTTATATGATGGTTATGTTACACAACCCAGGTTAAGGTTTTTGAAGTTCATGCTAAGCCTTGTTCCCTATCCCAGCATGTCATACTATATATATATATCTATGTACATGAAATTCATATGATATTATGCTTTGGATGTCGCACTGGTTTTGAACTGTTATCATGGCATTATTTTGTTCCTCTATCCCTAAGTTACATGCTAGTGCTCCAACCTCTAACTTTCTTTGAATATTTTATCCCCATGCGATGTAAGAACCGAAACTTATTCTACTTTTCTGCGAATTGATCAGGTTCTCGAGTCAGTTCGTGAGTTGACATTGAAGTGGTGATCTTCCATACTTTGGAAGGATTTATTTCATGGTCCTTATTTTCCATGTCTTAGACCTTGTTTAGAATTTGTTTTGGATATTGTCGAGGGCATATCCCAAAATTTTATTGATTTCTATTTTGTAGAGGCTTTCTTGGACTACTATGGACTTGGGTATTTTGGTTGGTTGTTTGGTGATGGATAGTTGTCTGGTTGCTGATGGTTGGTATAGACTTATCATGATTTTTTATTAGTTTTATTCTATGCTATCTTGTTATATGTTTTGAATTCATCTGACACTTGTGGTTGTTGTTCTAGTTAAGCTAGATGAAGGGGGTGATCTCCAGTCCATATGGGACTTTACATACCCATCACAACCAGATCCTGGTTCGAGTTGTGACAATTGTATGTTGTTTTGAGATCTAATTTGTGGTGTTTGATGCTATAGAGTTCTTTAGGAGTTTATAATTATGATATATTAATGATACAAGAGCTGGAAATCAAGTGGAAACAAAATAACAAGGCTTGGAAAGGATAGACAAACACATGGTACAAGACTTGACCAAAATGGATGTTTTGGAGTCATTGGCGTGCCACAGACCTTAGGCACCATTTTAGGGCCATTGGGAGCATTCCAAATGACAAATTATAGTATCTCACTACTATTAGGTCATGCTAAGTATCCTAGTCACCGCGATAAGGGCGTGGCACACCCCTAAGTCAAAATCGACTTCTTGTGTCCAAGTATAAATAGAACACTTAGTTGTTATGTTTCACACCTTAGACGACCTTGGGACTTTAAATGAAGCTATACAAAACTTTAATTAAGGTTCTTATTCCATTAATTTTGTTTGTTTATGGATTTTAACTTGTATTCATTCATTTTAATTATGGTTATGTATGATTGGCTAAACACTCTCTTTTAGGGCTAAGGCCAAGAACATGATTACTATTGTTATGAATTGATTTTGTTATGGTTGTTTGGAATTGTTGGTGTTTTTTTATAAATCTTATTACTATTTTAAGGATTCGCAACCCATAGAATACATTCATAATCATCTTGTGAACCTAAGAGAAGGAACAAGAGGATAGAATGTGGGATAGATAAAATTAGATCATAATCTTTCAATGGGTTGAAGTTATGATTTGCATTAAGGATAGGAATATACCTAAGTTTCATATTATGTTTTATTATGGGATGAAATATTAATGTATTTGACTTACTTCTCACATTCCTACTCAACGATGTAGTTGTGGAGCTAAGCTATATAGGTGATTAGAGGTTCAAAAGACCATGGTCATAATATCAATCCTGTGAACCAACAACCAAGAAAATTAACCTGACCAATGAAGTTATATAGCATAGTTTGATTGTTTGTAGTGCCTTAGTTTTAACTTTCAATTACTTTTAGTTACATTAGCATGGATTTAATCTTAATATTTGAACTAGTCTGGGATAGTTGTTAACTCAAGTATCTAAGGTATCACTACTTGGCTTGTAAAAGGCCACTATATTACTTGGTGATACCACATACACTTGTATGTGCACTTGGTGATCTGAGGTGGATTTATGCACTTGGTGTTCTTAATGATTAACTCTTGTTTTAAATAAAAATCTAAGTGTTATGTTATGTAAATGTAATTTTCAAAGTGTGTTTATAATGAATTTGAAGTCAAAACACCAAGTTAAGAATCAACGGACAAAAGCTTCGACACTTCGCTTGAGTTATGACCTTTACTAGTTCGTTGTCTTGAATTGTATGTTGTTTTATTCTCTAAGGAGTGGTTTTTGATGTTTTAGGAATCTTGGTAAATTGATAATGATGATAAATGGATATCAAACAAGATTCAAATCACATGGAAACAAAACCACAAAGTTGGACTTAAAGGACAAAAGCATGGGACAAATTTGGACCAAAGTGGGACGTTTTAATATGCTTGGCATGCCACGCTAGCTAGGTGCCCTGATAATGTCGTGGAATGACCTTGGAAACTTTGTGGATGTCAAATTACATTTTTTCTCTGCATTTTTTTCATGCCAAGCTTCATACATGGCATGATATTACCGTGGCACGCCCTTAGGTTGAAATTGGCATATGTGTTCCTATTATAAATAGGACACTTTGTCATTATGTTACACACCTTGGATGACCTTGGGACTGTAAGGGATCCTATATAACACTTCAATTAGGGTTTTATCTCTTTAAATTAGGTTTTTTAATAGACTTTAACCTGGATTATTCTCTTGTGATTCTCGTTGCGTCTATGAACAGCTACACATTTTTTTTCATTTTTAAAGCCAAGAACATGAGTAATATTGTTTTGAATTTATTTGGTTATAGTTTTTTTTTATTATTGGTTGTTTATTTATCTTTATTATCACTATCTTTGGGCTTCATGATTATTAGAATACATGTTATATCTCTATTGTGAACCCGGAAGGATAAACAGTAGAGTAGAACGTGGGATGAATAGAATTGGATCTTAATCTTCGTGGAATGATGTTATTATGTGAACTTAGGATAGTAATATAATTAAGTTCCCTATTTGGTTCAAGTACGGGATGAATTATAAAGGCATTTAACTTTTTTATCGCATCCTCGCTCAATGATGTAGTTACGGGGCTAAGTTAGATAATTGATTAGAGGTTCAGAAGGCCATAGTCATAGTATAGACCCCATGAACCAACAACAAAGATAAATAACCTAACTAATGATGTTTTATAATGTAGTATGAGTATTCAAAGTGCCTTGACCCTGGTTTTCTCTTCATTGATTATTTAAGAATTTTAATTTACCGCATTGTTTTAGTTTATTGTTAGTTATAACTTTGAAACTCTCGTGGTTATATTTGTGCCTATTTAATCTTAATATTTTAACTGAAATTAAGTAGTTACATAACCCTAGTCCCTATGGGTTTGATACTTGTCTTTCTTTAAGGCCGCTATATTACTTGGGTGGACCACGTACACTTGCGTCTGTGCTTGGGTGCAACAGGTTGTTGGAACTGTTGTCGGGGACTTGTAATTTGCCAACCGTCATAGTTTTAGTTTTATTTTTTGATTTTCTTATTGCTTTTCACTTAATCTTGGCTTCTGAATTTGGAGGCATAGGTAGTATACTAGTAAGCTATCAAGGGATAGGGAGTAGGTTGAACCAGACCCCAAACCCGAGCAACACTTTCACCAATAGAGAAGAGAAATAGTCCTTCTCTATCATATTCTGCAAATTCATAAGGAACAAGATATTCCTGTTCTTGTGGCTGAGAATCCACTACCCCGTAGGATATTTCATGAAGTGTCAATCCCATTAGTGATGAATGTGACCTCTGTTATTTAAACACAAGATCCTGGAGGTAGATTTGAATTAGATAAGAATATGGTGAATCTTCTACATAGTAGTAGACAGTTTACTAGGCTATCACATGAAGATGCACAAGTCCACTTGCAAAACTTTCTAAGATCACTGACACATTTATCCCGATGGGTGTGTTACCAAAATATGTGAAGCTGACACTCTTCCCCTTTCCATTTTTAGGGGAGAAAAGACGTAGTTGAATGCTAAGACGGTAGTTTCTATGACAACATAGGATGACTTAGCCCAGAAGTTCCTTATCCATTTATTTCAATCCGTTAAAACTGTGTGATTATGCAGTGAGATTTCGAGATTTAAACTGTGTGATTATGCAGTGAGATTTTGAGATTTAAGTAGAGACCAGATGAGAAATTGTATCATGATTAGGAGAGGTTCAAAGCTCTTCTTTGGAACCTTCTACATCATTATTAGTCCAATGAGGTATTGTCCCATACCTTTGTAGAAGCATTTGATCATAATACAAAGATTTTGCTAGATTCAGCTGTAGGTGGTCAAGTGTAAGAAAAACCTATGATGAGATATGCACTTATTGAATGAAATTGTACAAGAAAATATGGAATGGTATGGTGATACCTGAAAGAGCTCAGTGAAAAAGGTTTTTAGTATGATTAAAGCTAATAGCATAACAACTTTAGCCGCCTAACTTTTAGCTAAGCATAGTAAAATGATGAATCAATTCAGCAAGTTGGGTAGGCAATAGCCTCAGGCTCAAGTTAATGTGGTGTAATAAGATCTAGTATAGTGTGAGATTTGTGGAAACAATGGCCACTCTATAGATTTGTGTAGTGCCAATCCTGAATCTATTAACTTTATGGGCAATGCACAAAAGCCGAATTATGGTAATGCCTACAATTAAACATCGTAGACTCAGCTAATGTATCCTTGGGGAGATAACCAACAACAACAATTTCAATAGGGAAAACAAAATACTCAGGCTATTAACATTAAAGAGACTTTGAAAAAGATCTTGGACAACCAAAAATAGATGTCTGCTAAAATAAAAAGATTAGCAAATTGCACAGAAACAGTTAGAGCAGCAAGTAAGGCAACAAGTGCAAGCAAAGAATACAAGGCCTCGGGGTGGTTTGCCAAGTTATAATGAGCCTCTAAAATAAGTATGGAAATCACTTTGAGAAATGGTAACGAGTTGAATGATAGGCCTCCAAAGACAAAAAAGGAGGTAGATGCAGAATTGGTTCCTCAACCGATTACAGACAAAGTTTATGAGAATTTGGCAAAGTCTGAGTACTTGAAAACAAAATATGTTGAGAAGAAAAGACCACCATCACTATTCCCACAGTTGTTCCAAAAAGCATAGAAGGATTCATTCTTCAAAAAGTTCTTAGACAGGTTCATGTAGCTCTATATTAACCTTCCTCTTCTAGATATTTTGCAGGGAATGCCTAAGTATGCCAAGTACATAAGGGATATGGTGACTAATAAAGTAAATCTATAGGATACTAAGGTGATGGTATAGATGGAGGAGTGCAGCTCTGTGGTAACAAAAAACATTCCAAAAAAGCTTAAGGACCAAGGGAGTGTCACCCTCGCTAAATAGATTGGTAATGACGAAGTGGTATATGCCTTGAGATATTTAGGGAAAAGTATAAAATTTGATGCCTCTTTCTATGTTCAACACTCCTGGGTTGGGTGAGCCAAGAACATGCCCTTTGTTGCTCCAATTGGCAGACATGACTATAGTTAAGCCTAAAGGAATAACTGAAGACGTACTCATAAGGGTTGGTAAGTTTGTAATTCCTGTTGATTTTATTATTTTAGATTATGATGCAGATAGAAGGGTACTAATCATTCTGGGACGTTTGTTCTTTTCCCTGGAAGGAGTATTGATAGACGTGAGAGAGGGCACTCTCATAATGAGATTGGATTATAAATAGGTTGTTTTTAAAGTTTATAAGCCACTTAATCCACCTTCCCACTACAAATACTTGTGTATGATTACAATGATAGAAATGGATAAGTATGGGGTGGCAGGAAGTGCACCACCAAAGACCTCTTTGGACAATCTCATTGAGTTTTTTGAGTGACCACCTAAGCCTGAGTTGATGATGATTAGTGGTCCTGAAATGTCTAAACATGGAAAAAGTTGTTGACCTTGAGATTTTACCCTCAAGAGGCTAAAAGAGAGTAAGAAGATGGCCTCTAAGTAAGAGAGAGAAGATGAAGGAATTTGGTTTAGTAGTGATATTGGGTTATGTGGCGACACTAAATCAGGTGCTGATTACGAGTCAACCGAAGTTAAGGTAGGTTTTATTTTTAGTATTTTAGTTTTTACTTTACGTAGTTTTTGTTTTTGTTGAGTCACAGGTTGATGGAAAGTCTGAGTACTGAAAACCTAAGCTAAGGAGTATGGTAAAAACTAATTGTGGGGTCCCCAAACCCTCTTGATATTTAAAGATGCTGCTATCTAGGCCTATAGGCCTTAGGAAGTATTTTGATCTCTACTTTTAAGTTTAGTTTGGAGACAAAGTAAGTTTTTTCAGTGTGGGTGGCAAAGTTCCTATGGTTTTGGGTGAAGTGGTAGTAGTAGGATCTAAGTATTTAGTTGTTTTCTAGTTTCTCGATTAAATTTAAAAAATTCAAAAGGATTTTGATTTTTAGTTTTTAGTTTATTTGGGTCAGTCTAGTATGTGCACACTTCACCCAGCCACTTGCTTTTTTGTGTTTAGTTTATTTAGGTTAGTCTAGTAGGTGGATACTTCAACCACCCCATGGCTGTTCTTTGCAGTTTTTTTTCCATGGAGGCGCCCCTTGAACCCATTATCCTTTTTCTTTCTAGGAGTAAATTTTTAAATTTTTTAGTTAAGTAAATGAGATGTTCTTGTTGGTGTTATGTATTATTGCATGATGCAAGAGGGTTTTGTGTGTAATAGCATGTGGTTTGTGTGAATTACTACTTTTGAGACTCCTCGAATCTAGTTTATTATTTTTGTATGGTGTTGGCTTAATATTTAATTCATGCTATTATTTGGTTAAGAGTATATGATGATGATTCTTGAGTTGAGAATGTACCATGTGTTGTGTAATTTTTTTATGTATTTCTTGGTGCATTTGATGTCTAGAACTTGCCTGGTGTGTATGCAAACCGAAATAAAAAGGGTGTGTTTCAGAGATAATATTGGTATTTCTTTGATAGCCATGTTTCATACCTTTTTTAACCTACCCTAGTGCATAATCCTAGTTAGCCCTGTTGAGACTTTAGCCTACTCTTTGATAGACTCATATGTAGCATGTTTCTCTTTTTTATTTAACCTGAAATTGATCCAAACCTCCTAAGTTCTTTAGAGAAAACTTAATAAGTAAAAGAGCATGAAAAACAAGATGAATATAGGTGAGAGTGAGACCCCAAGAAGTAGCTATTGGTATAGTAAATTGATTTGTTATGATTGGAAGTTGTGTGATGAAAATAAAGAGAAGTGTTTAAAATTGAATAAGATATGAATAAAAAATACTCCCACTACATTATATATGAACTAGCTTAATGAGATGAGGTAAAACAAAAGTTGTGTGTGAAGGTAGATGAGGTGGAATGTTAGTTGTTAGAGGTAAATTGAATGAAAATTGTGATGTATTAAAGTGCTTAGGAAAGATAGTCACTAATGTTGGACAGAATAAATCCTGCCCATCCCTTAGCCTATATTACAACCCATAAAGAGCTACTTGATCTGAAGCCTTAACATTCTAATGTTAGTGGAGTACTACACTACAGAAAATCCTATGGTTCATATTGTGTAACTTGTGAATTCTTTGTGAGAGTGAATGTAAATTGATACTTATACCAGTTCTTGTAATAATTGCATCTACGTGAGTAAGTATGGGTAACTCTCTTATTGTGAGGGAACATATTTGATGATAGTTGGGAGAATTGTATGATCTCTATGGTAGAGTGATATGCATGAGTTTTCCAACTTGGTGAGTTAATTCTTGATGCTAGGTTGTTTTGGAGTAGCATTCTTTCACTTTAAATTGTGTGTATAATATGTTTTCTGTAAAAACTTGCATTCTATGTAGTCATTTTAGTACAAGCTTGAATTTCCTAATTGTTGTAGAAGTGTGGAGTCTTCCTTGATATCATGCTAGGAGTAAAGAGTTGTTCGAAGCTGAACAAGGCTTTATATTTGGGGTGATGATTTGAGGTGGATTTATGCACCTCAGTGTTGTTATCCGGGCTTATTTAGCATAGTTTAGAGGACTTCTCTTGTTTTTAATGAGTAACTCTTGGTTTAAATAATGATGTAAGAATTATTTTGTGTTCATAGAGAATTTGGAGTCAAAATACCAAGTTAAGAATCAAGGGACAAAAGCTGGTACACTTAGCTTGAGCTATAGCCTTTTCTAGTTCGTTGTCTTGAATTGTATGTCATTTTGTGCTCTAATATGTTGTTTTGATATTGTAGGAATATTGGTAAGTTGATTATAATGATAAAGGGATGTTAAACAAGATTCAAATCACATGTAAACAACACCACAAAGTTTGGCCTTAAAGGATAAAAGCAGGGGACAAACTTGGACCAAACTGGGACGTTTTGATGTGCTTGGCCTGCCACGCTACCTAGGTTCCATGATAAGGCTATTGAATGCCATTAGAAAATTTGTGTATGACAAATTCCATGGTTCCTCAACATTTTTGGTGTGCTATGCTGCCTATATAGCACGATATTTCCATGGCATGCCCTTAGGTTGAAATCTTTATTTGTGTTTCTATTATAAATAGGACACTTAAGCATTATGTTAAACACCTTGGACGACCCTGGTGCTTGAAGGGAGGATGGATAACACTTAAATTAGGGTTTTTATCTCCCTACATTAGTTTGTTTATGGATTTTAACATGGATTATACTCTTCTAATTCTTGTTATGTCTATGAGCTGCTAAACACCCTTTATGGGGTTAAGGCCAAGAATATGATACTAATGTTTCAAATTGATTTGGTTATGGTTTTTTTTATCATTATTGGTTATTTTTTTATCCTTATTATCATTATTTTAAGTTTTTATGACCCTTAGAATACATGCTATAGCTCTATTGTAAATCCTAAAGGATGAATGGTAGAGTAAAATGTGGGATAGATATAATAGGATCGTAATCTTCATGGAATTATGTTATGATGTGCACTTAGGATAGTAATATAATTGAGTGACCTATTTGGTTCAAGTACAGGATGAATATGAAATAATTTAACTTATTTCTTGCATCCCCACTCAATGATGTAGTTGCGGGGCTAAGTTAGATAATTGATTAGAGGTTCAGAAGGCCAGGGTCATAGTATAAACCCAGTGAACTAACAATTGAGATAAATAACATCACTAATGAAGTTATATAATGTATTATGAGTATTCACAGTGCCTTGACCCTGGGTTCTCTCCATTAATTGTCTAAGAACTTTAGTTTTACCACATTGTTTTAGTTTATTGTTAGCTAAAACTTTCAAACTCTCGTGGTTATATTTGCACTGAGTTAATCTTAATAGTTGAACTGAAATTAGGTAGTTACTTAACACTAGTCCCTATGGGACTGATATTTGTTTTTATTTAAGTCCACTATATTACTTGGGTGGACCACATACACTTGCATGCATGTTTGGGCGCAACACATGGGTGCAACAAGTTCTTCACCCCATTGTCGAGGACTTGTTAATAGGAAAATGTCTTATTTTTAGTTTTAATTTTTGATTTCTTTAGTGCTTTTCACTTGGTCTTACTTGTATATTTGCAGTCAACAGGTTAACAGACTAGCAAGCTCGCAAGGGATAGTGAGTAGGTTGAACCATACCTCGAGTCCTAGCAATGCTTTCACCAATAGAGAGAAGCAATTTTTATCTACCATATTGGGAAAATTCATAAGGAACGAGATATTATTGCCCTCATGGCGGAGGATCCACCAACACACAGGTTAATTCGTGAAGTGGCAATGTCTACTTGTGACTAATGTGACCTTTGTTATTTGTAAACCGGCTGTTGGAGGTAGATTTGATCTAAAGAATAATATTGTGCAACTTCTACATAGTAATAGATAGCTTTGGGATCTATCATATGAAGATCCACAAGTCCACTTGCAAAACTTTCAAGAGATTAGTGACACATTCATCCCGATGGGCGTATGAACTAATTATATATGGCTGACACTTTTCCTCTTCTCACTTTTGGGAGAAGCAAAGAAATGGTTGAATGAATATCTAGGAAGTTAAATCATAACATAGGATTACTTTTCTGAGAAATTCCTCATTTTCTTATTTCCATCTGGAAAGACTACGAGACTTTCCAGTGAGATTTTGAGCTTCAAGCAGAGGGCAGATAATAACCTATATCATGCTTAGGAGAGATTCAAGTCTCTTCTTTGGGAATATCCATATCATTAGGAATCCATAAGGTATTAGCTCACACCTTTGTTGAAGCTCTTGACTATAACATGAAAATTTTGCTAAATTCAACTATAAGTGGTCAGGCTCATGAAAAGACTTATGATTAGTTGTATACTTTGTTGAACCACATAGATCAAGGGAATCCTAATTGGTATGGTGACATATCCAGGAGCTTAGTGAAAAAAGTTGCGGGCATGATTGAAATTGATAGCATCACAGCCTTTGCCGCCCAATTGTCCGCCATACAGAATCATATGATGACCCAATTCAATAAATTAGGTGTAAATCAAACTCTGGCTCAGGTGAATGCAGTACAACAGACCCCAGGTTGGTGTGAGATATGTGGCAATAGTGGCTACTCTACAGGTGTGTGTGGTGGAAATTCAAAGTACGTAAACTTTGTAGGCAACGCATAAAAGGCGAATTATAGTAATGCCAACAACAAAATGATGTGAACTTAGCCCATTCATTCTTGGAGCAATAATCAACATCATCAATACAAATAGCAGGAACACAATATACAGGCCAGCAATATTGAGGAAACTTTGAAGAAGATCCTGTCTAATCAAGAGAAGTTGGTTGCTAATATCAAAAATCAGAAAATTGCATAGTATATGAAAATCACTTTGAGTGGTGGTCTAACGCCCCGAACCTGGTACTCAAAATGCCACACAGTGATTATAACCCCAAAGGACCATAAGCTAACCCATGACTGATATCTGTAACTGAGAACTGCATAACATACTGTATAAATGCGGAATAAAAGGCTGAAAGTCCATAAGGTTCAAAAATCTGATAAAACATAACATCTGGAGATATGGTATATAAATACCAAAACAACTAAAATAACTATCTGAACATGCTAGTCTGAAAGCCTCTAAACTGTCTGAATAAAACGTTGATGGGACATGTCACCAACTAACTTCAACAGCTGAAATAAATGAAGTACCGAAAGAACGAAATAGTCAAATAATAACATCCTCAAATGATGAGGACTCACTGCTAGTCTGTCTGCTGAACGGCTGATCTACTAAGGATGCTCTGGAGCTCATGCTTCTGAACCTATGATATAAAATATCATAGAACAAATGCGTTAGTACGATTGAATGTACTTGTATGCAAGTGAGGTTCGCTGAATGTAAGGGGTTTATATGCATCAACAATACTAACAGACTAAAAAAACATGAACGTGAGAATACATGCATGAATACATCAACTGTGATTGTGATCATGACATTACTAAATTTGAATACTACTAACATAAGTTTTGTATATCTGATATACTATTATCTTAATGACTATGTCTGATAGTCCTGTTGCTGATGGAACTAGCTAAGTTCTGTACTAAACTTGGTGACTTTATCTGACAATTCTAAATTCGGTAGAACTATCTGAGTTGTATTACTGAGACTAAGACTGAGATTGTAACTATGGGAAGTATTCATCTAACCGATGTGCCCCAAATAAAGCATTATAGCTGAGTTGGGGTCCAATCTATAACCCCAATTAGAAGGGTATCAATACTGCATCACTGGTAAGGACAAGTTGTGAGTGATCCCTCATCTAACAGGTACTATAAGGAAAACTGTGGGGTCCTAATCTAACAGGTTAAGCCACCTCATCAACTCTTATCTAATAAGTTATATATCTTAACCTATGCTAGCTACATAGTTCTGGTGCTCAAGGATTGCTTCTAAGAATCACACCCTCTACTCGTAGGTAAGTTCCCATCTTTGGACTCACTTTGTACTGAGTCCTACTCCCATATGATTAGACACTGAATTTATTATACTAAACTGACTGGACTAAGTTAAATGAATTTCATTGACTAATGGAATATTACTGAGATCTGATAACTAACTGAAATCAGTGAGATTAGTGAGTTTTCATAAGTCATGAGACTGACTGAATTCTACTGAACTTAGCTTGATTGAGAGTATCTTGAAAATATGACACTGACTCTAGGCACATAGTTAAATTGTCGGGTACAAGTACCCCCAAGACTCAATAGCATGAAACTGACAAAACATGACACTTCCTAGACTCACGATCATAATCAACAATTCATAATACAATCATTGGGGAATTTCATGAGGCACTTGATTATCATGGTTTGTTACATGAATAGGAAAGTGTATAAACATGTCGTAATTTCATAGGCTAATCTCATGAACAATCCATAAAGAAATTTTAATGCATAGCAATAACATGGAAGTCATTTTGAACATAAGGGTAAAGTATGGGTTCTTCAATTTGATCATAATTTAGTCCTAAAGAATGATTCTTGTTCTTTGGGTATTTTATCAAACACACTGCATGCATAACCTTAGGCTTAGGAATATACACTAGTTCATACATCATGGTTACTTTAATAAACTCCATTTAAAAGTTTCCAACCCATATACTAGCATAATTTCATGAAAAGTACATAGACTCCAACTTGGGATTCATACAACCACATAAACATAATTAAAATCAACCCACCACATGGAAATCATAATTCATGAGTTTAAAAATTGGAATCTTGAGCTTCATGGGTGAAATAAACCCATGAATCAACACTTTACATACCTCAAAAGCTTGAATCTTGAAGGAGGTTAACTTTTCTTGAAGGTTCTTGAATGGTGATGTTTTGATTCTTGAATTTTTTTGGAGAAAATCTTGTTCTTGGATTTTGATCTTGAAAGAAAACCTAATTTCTATGTTCTTTGATTTTATTTAATTAGGATTTAAAAAGGGTTTAAAAACCCCAAAAAGCCTTTTAAAATATTGTTTCAACATTGTTTTAAACAAAATTGACAGTCTGGGTGACGGACCATCACTCTAGTGACTGACCGTTACTCCAACCGTCAATTTTGGGCAAGAAAACCGCCTTAATACCTCCGTTGTGATGGCCAAAGCGATGATCCATTACTGACTTAATGGTCCGTCAGCTTGCCCATCGCTCATCGGCAGCTCGAATAGTTCTCAATAAAATTGCCATAAATTTTTACTCCGATACCAAATTTTGGCAAAATTGGTATCGTTTGAAAGTTAATTCAATCATCTATCTGTTGGTGGGTCATGAGATCAAAAATTAGTAGTATAACAAAATATATTCTTGTTTGAATTTGACTATGACCATATCCTTCTCGAGAATTCAATCGATAAGGGATGTTTTGATTCGTGTAATAGATAGGACGTATTTGAGGCCTTAATATACATATAACTTGATCATAAAAGTACCAAATCACTATAATTTATTATACATAATCTTGAAGCATAGTTCTACTATCGATTGGGATTCTCAAGGTATTATAATATCTCCCCCTTAGGAATATTCGTCCTCGAATGGGACTGACTAAGCTGAGATTTCTGATAGACTGAACTTACTTAAAGGATGTGAACATCTAAAACATGTATTTTTGACTAACAGTACTAATATTTATACTGATTATTCATATCTGATGCATGGTTTAATGACTAAGTTGATACATGAATGCATGACTGAGAGTACTGATATGTTGATCACGTATATATGATGCTTGAATACATTACTGAACTGACTCATGAACATGAGACTGAACATGTAAGGGTAAAGATACCAAGTTTGAAACAAAAAACTAAGCATATTTTGTATAAAAAACTTGAACCATAAGCTGAATAAAATTAAGGAAAGCTATTACCTTGGGCTGGGTCTGAATTAGCGGAGAAGAGGTGAGAATTCTTGGTCCGTATATATCCTTCTACTTCCCAAGTATATCTCTCAATGAACTGATTCTGCCAATGAACTTTAACTAGACGGACTTCTTTGTTCCTTAGTCCGCGAATCTGATAGTCAAGAATTTCAACTAGAATTTTCTCATACGATAGACTATTCTGAATATCTACACCCTCAACAGGGACTACAACTGCTGGATCACCTATGCTCTTCTTTTGCACGGGGGAATGAAATACTAGATGAATTGAAGCTAGATCTGAAGTCAATTCGAGCTCATAAGCTACTTTACCTAAGCGACTGAGAGTTTTGAAGGGACCGATATATCGGGGAATAAGTTTTCCCTTTATGCCGAATCTCTTCACTCCCTTCACGGGAGAGCTTTTCAAAATACAAAATTTTATTTGATCTTAACTCGAGATCTTTTACTGAACATGCATGAATAGGAACAAAATAACATGACTAAGTTTGTAACGTATGACATGGACTAGCTATCGTCAACTGGCCTGAGCCATTGAGTACATAGCTTACGACTGAGATTGGAGATAGAAGGTCAACCTATGGGTACCCACTACTCCAACATGGGTTTGTCACGTGAAGAGAGAGTGGCATGTTAATGTCATGAAAGTTTGGGGGATTTTTGTGTATCTCCCACTTGAGACACTATGTCCTTTGAAGAATGTTGGGCTGATTTTCCCTTTTTTTTAGCTATAAGGAAACTGAGGTGATGCACAAGGAAACTACGAACTGAATCATGAATGAATATCTAGATTTTGAAACTAAGGCATAATACATGAACTGAGTTGGATATACAACTACCTGGTTGATCCATCTTTGAATAGTTACATTCCTGAGAATTCAGATAGTGCGACTAGATGGAAAAATAGGAAGCCACACCATACAAATTTTTTCGTCTGACTGCTAAACTGAATCGATGACTTTTCAGACTAACTCATACTGAAAACTTATACTCGACAGGAGTATTTCTATGACACTCTTTCTATAATGTTCTAGTGACTATAGGGAGAAAAAATCTTGTCCTAGTATGAGCAGGACATCTAAATAGGGGATCACCACATGGCTGGGATTCTTACACTAGGAGGCAATGCCTATGAAACATCATCTAAAATAGAGTGACTAAGACTTATGCACTGCATCTAAAATTTTCAGGCATAGACATATCCCTCGAATACTCCTTCCACTATATTCTCTTCCTTAGTACAACACATCACTTGAGACTACTGAAAATATTCACATAGGTGCTGAGCACGAATACATAAACATACTAACTTATCTGATAACTGCATGGATGATAGCTGAATACTGGGTAGGTAAGACTAAACTGTACTTAGTCTGAATAACTAGACTGAAACTATAAAGCATTATGCATAAAAGGTAATAATTGACTGGGTTACATGAGATAACTGAGTATGAATTAGTGAAAACTATAGTATCTTAAGGATGCAAGACCAAGCGTATAACATGATTCGAAAACATTCTGTAAACTAAGGTAATGAAATACTAATAACTGAATAGATAATAACCGTGTGCTATGGTCAAGTAAACCTGGATCTGGACTGAGTTTTTGATCTGATTACTAAACTGGAGTTATTGTTGTAACAAAGACTTTAACTGGACTCATATTGGAATTAAATACTGGGTTCTTATAGCCGAATACTGATAACTAAGGTTTAGACTGATACTGAATTCTGATGGCTAAGTAACTGATAGCTAAAAGACATGGTTTTGCAGGACTATCTGATTCCTTTACTGAATATTGATTACTGAATTGACGTTGTAACTTAGTCCTGATGGATAGAGTATGAACACCATAGATTTCACTGAAGGATCTAAACAAAGGGTATACATGACATAATCTGAGTTTGGATAATCATTAGAAGTGGAGCATAAGTCATGTTAGCTGAGCATACTGTAAAGCATGACATGACTGCATGAGTCATGAGATGCATTACTTGAGTCTAAAGTCTCTGTACTCATGGGACATGATTCATAACATGGACTGAAATGGAACTCCTTATACTAGGAACTGTGAGCGTACATGATTCTCACTAACGTGCACGAATATGATCAATGATCATAGAGCTGACATGTAGGACATGAATAGATATCATGATAATTGATGGGTTTTGAGGGTCTGTAATACTTTTCTGAGATGGTATGCATGATCATGCTCACTGCGGAAGTAGACAAAAATGTCATATTATGAAGACTATGATGAAAATATCCAAGTACTGGTTAAATACATGGTTCATTGAGTCCATGAAAGTTATTGGGGGATTGGTAAGACCAAAGAAAATAAATAAGAATTCAAAATGACCATACTGAGCTTTGAAAGCTATTTTTGGAATATCATATTCACTGAGTTCTACTGATACCATTCTGTATGGTGGAATAGATATGGACTAATTATCTGGAAGAAGGTCAAGGCCAAAGTCTATTTCCCTTTCAGGATGAACTCCCTCTCAGGAGGAACTCCGAGAAGATCTTTGGGAGACACTTGGAGTTTTGAAACTAGAGTACTTAACTTGAACAAGATGATAGACACATCCCTTAGATATCGTTTCCTATCCCGTAGGTAGGAAACAAGTTAAACTGTGAATGCTAAAATACTACCACTCCACTCAAGGACAGGTCCATTCGGAACTGAAGCTGGACATCTCTATTTCTGCAGTCAACTGTGGCATGGTAGGAATGAAGCCACTCCATGCCGAGAATGACATCAAAATTAGGCATTTCTAATTCGACTAAGTCTGCTGAAGTGACCTTTTGAGATACCATCACCAGACAGTTCCTGTATACCCATCGAGCTATAATGGATTTACCTACTGGGGTAGAGACTGAGAAGGGCTCTGCTAAAATTTTGGGACTAACTCCAAAATTAAATGCTATATAAGGAGTAAAAAAAGACAAAAAAAAGCTCCTAGATCTAGCAAAGGATAAACATGTAAATGAAAGATCTTTAACGTACCAGTGACCACATCAGGAGAATTTCCCTGATCTTGTCAGGACGGAAGAGCATAGAGTTGGTTTGGGCGTTGCCCATTGGTTGCATTGGAAGTGGCACCCTACTGATTTGGGTGAAAGGACTGAACTGAGGAACTGTTTAGCTGACCCTAAAATCCTGACTAGGGATAACCTCTAACTCTGTGGTTGGGCTTGCCACATCCAAAACACACCTCACTACTAGCTCTGCAAATTTCCTTGTGGTTCTTACCATATGTCTGGAAAAGAGGATTAGTTCGGGTAAATGCTACACTGCCCTAAGACTTAGAGCCTGGCACCGTATCACTATCACTATTTATGAACATAGGTGCTAGGACACTGAGGGGGTAGAGTTGGAACTGAGAACTTTAGGAAAAACTAAGAAATATTCCCACCCTCTAGCTTTGGCTGATTGAAATTGAAGCTACCTGTTCTAACTCTCTTATTTTCTTTTTTTCTTTCGTTCTCCCTACGTTTCTCCACCTTACTCTATCGAGTATGAATCATATCCCTAGGTGGGAAAATAGCCTGCTGATTGCTCTAAGCTACTATTGAGTAAGATAAAGTAAGGGGGTCGGTTCTGAATTCACCATGAACGACATGCTCATCTAGGGAATCTGCCTAGATGGGCTATGGTACTAACTGATTCCTGGTTCTCCTTTCGTTAGCCCTTTTAGGAGACATGATCTACAAATAAAAAAGAGAAATGGATTAGTCTGAGAGTTCAATTTGAGCTAATTCTCACTAGCAAGACATGAATACTAAAAGAAGGAAAATTGTTCCTAAAACATCTTATAGCCACCTGTACATAAATGTAGCGCGCAACATACCCATGCACAAAACTCTACTAGATCTGGATTTTCAGACTTCCTAGGACACTGTTCAACCTTAGGCTCTTATACTAAGTTTGTAATGCCCCGAATTTAGTATTCAAAATGCCACACAGTGCTCATGACACCTAAGGACCATAAGCTAACCCATGACTGATATCTATAAATGAGCACTGTATAACATACTGTATAAATGCAGAATACAAGGCTAAAAGGCCATAAGGTTCAAGAATCTGATAAAACATAACATCTGGAGATATGGTATATCAATACCAAAACAACTAAAATAACTGTTTGAACATGCTTGTCTGAAAGCCTCTAAACTGTCTGAATAAGAAGTTGATGGGACATGTCCCCAACTAACTTGAACTGCTGAAATAAACTAAGTACTGAAAGAATAAGATATCCAAATAATAACATTCTCAAATGATAAGGACACACTGCTAGTTTGTCTGCTGAACAGCTGATCTACTAAGGATGCTTTGGAGCTCATGCTTCTGAACCTATGAAATAAAACACCATAGCACAAATGAGTCAGTACGATGGATTGTACTGGAATACAAGAGGTTTATATGCATCAACAATACTAAATGCCTGAATAACATGAATGTGGAATACATGCATGAATATGTAAACTGTGAATGAGATCATGACATCACTGACTCTGAATATTGATAACATATGTTTCGTATATCTGATATAATTTTATCTAAATGATTGTTTCTGACAGTCCTATTGCTAATGGAACTAGCTGATTTCTATACTGAACTGGGTGACTATATCTGATAGTCCTGATTTCTGTAGAACTGTTTGAGTTCTATTACTGAGACTAAGACCGAAACTGTAACTATGAGAAGTTGTCATCTAACTGACATACCCCAAATAAAGCATTATAGTTGAGTTGGGGTCCAATATGTAACCCTAATTAAAAGGGTTCCAATACCGCGCCATTGGCAAGGACAAGTTATAAGTGATCCCTTAACTAACAGGTACTCTAAGTAGAACCGTGGGACCCTCATCTAACAGGTTAAGCCACCTCATCAACCTTCATCTAACAGGTTAGATGTCGTAACCTACACTGGCTACATTGTTATGGAGTGTAAGGATTGCTTTTAAGAATCACACTCTCTACTCGCATGTGAGTCCCCATCCTTGGGCTCATTCAGTGCTTAATCTTACTCTCATCTGATTAGACATTGAATTAATTATATGAACTAACTGGACTGAGTGTGCTTAGTTTCATTGACTAGCGGAATATTACTAAGATATGATAACTGAGTGAGATTACTGAGATTACTAAGTTTTCATGATTCATGAGACTGACTGAATTCTACTAAACATGGCTTGACTGAGAGTATCGTGAAAACATGACACTGGCTATAGGCACACAGCTAAATTATTGAGTACAAGTATCCACAAGACTCGTAGCATGAAACTAACAATACATTACTCTTCCTGGACTCACAACCATAATCAAAATCTATAATACAATCATTGGGGAATTTCATGAGGCACTTGATTATCATGGTTTGGTACATGAATAGAAAATCATATAAACATGTCATAATTTCATAGGATAATCTCATGAAAAATCCATCAAACAATAGTAATGCATAACAAAAACATGGAAGTTGTTTTGAACATAAGGGTAAAGCATGGGTTCATCAATTTGTCCATAATTGAGTCCTAAAGCATGAATCTTGTTCTTTGGGCATTTTATCAAACACATTGCATGCATAACCTTAGGCTTAGGCATATACACTAGTTCATACATCATGGTTACTTTAATCAACTCCATTTAAAAGTATCCAACCCACATACTAGCATAATTTCATGAAAAGTACATAAATACTCCAACTTGGGATTCATACAACCACATCAACATAATTAAAATCAACCCACCACATGGAAATCACAATTCATGAGTTTAAAAATGGGATTCTTAAGCTTCCTGGGTGAAATAAATCCATGAATTAATACTTCACATACTTCAAAAGATTGAATCTTGAAGGAGGTTAACTTTTCTTGAAGGTTCTTAAATGGTGACGTTTTGTTTCTTGAATTTTCTTGGAGAAGGGTTTGAATCTTGTTCTTGGGTTTTGATCTTGAAAGAAACCCTAATTTTGTTGTTATGGATGAATGAGGAGCTATGTTCTTAGATTTGATGTAATTAGAGGTTAAAAATAACCCAAAAACATTTTTAAAATGTTGTTTTAGCGTTGTTTCGGACAAAATTGACGGTCTGGATAACGAACCATCACTCTGGTGACTGACCATCACTCTAACCATCAGTTTTTGACCAGAAAACGGCCTTACTACCTCATTTGATATGGCCAAAGTGACAATCCATCGCTGACTTGACGGTCCATCAGCTTGCCTGTCGCTCCTCGATAGCTCGAATAGCTCTCAGTAAAACGGCCATAAATTTTTACTCCGATACCAGATTTTGGAAAAATTTGTATCGTTGAAAATTTAACTCATTTATGTATCTATTGGTGGGTCATGATATCAAAAATTAGTAGTATAAAAAAATATATGCTTGTTTGAATTTGACTATGACCATATCCTTCTCGAGAATTCAATCGGTAAGGGATGTTTTGATTCATCTAATAGCTAGGACGTATTTGAGGCCTTAATATACATATAAATTGATAATAAAACTACCAACTAACTAGAATTTATTTTTCATGAGCTTGATGCATGGTTCTACTATCGATTGGGATTCTTGGGGTATTACAATATCTCCCCCTTGGGAACATTCGTCCTCGAATGGAAATGACTAAGCTAAGATTTCTGATAGAATGAACTTACTTAAAGGATGTAAACATCTGAAACATGTATATATGACTTACATTACTAAGATTCATACTGATCATGCATATTTAATGCATGATTTTATGAATGAACTGATACATGAATGCATAACTGAGAATACTGATAAGTTGATCACATACATCTGATGCGTAAATACATTACCGAACTAACTCTTGAACATGAGACTGAAAATGTATGGGTAAACATATCCAGTTAGAAACAAAAATTGAGCATAGTTTGTAACTAAAATTTTAACCATAAGGTGAATGAAATTAAGGAAAGCTATTACCTTGGGCTAAGTTTGAATTAGCGGAGAAGAGGTGAGGATTCTTGGTCCGCATATCTCCTTCTACATCCCAAGTAGATCCCTCAACGGACTGATTCTGCCAAAGAACTTTAACTAGAGTGACTTCTTTATTCCTTAGTCTATGAATCTGATAGTCAAGAATTTCAACTAGAATTTTCTCATACGAGAGACTGTTCTGAATATCTACACACTAAATAGGGACTACAACTGCTGGATCACCTATGCACTTCTTTAGCAAGGGAAACCTATGCGCTTCTTTTGCAAGGGAACATAAAAGACTAGATTAACTGAAGCTTGATATAAGGGCAATTCGATCTCATAAGCTACTTTCCCTAAGCGGCTGAGAATTTTGAAGGGACCGACATATCAGGGAATGAGTTTTTCCTTTTTGCTGAATCTCTTCACTCCCTTCACGGGAGAGCTTTTCAAAATACTAAACTTTATTTGATCTCAACTTCGGATCCTTTACTGAACATACATGAACAAGAATAAAAGAACATGACTAAGTTTGTAACGTGTGACATGGACTGATTATCATAAACTGAACTAAGCCATTGAGTACATGGCTTACGACTGAGATTGGAGAAAGTAGGTCAACCTATGGGTACCCTCTACTCCAAAATGGATTTTTTACGTGAAGAGATTGTGGCATGTTTAACTTATAAAAGTTCAGGGGATTATAGTGTATCTCTCCGTTGGGATAGTATGTCCTTTGAAGAATGTTGGGATGATTTTCCCTTTTTTTTTAAGGAAACTGAGGAGATGCACAAGGAAACTACGGACCAAATCATGACTGAATATCTAGATTCTAAAACTAAGGCTTGATACATAAACTGAGCTAGAGATGCAACTACTTGGTTGATCCATCTTTGAATAGTTACATTCATGATAATTCGGATAGTGCGAATAGATGGAAAAAAGGAAGCCACACCATATGAATTTGTTCGTTTGACAGCTAAATTGAATTAATTGCTTTGTGGACTAACTCATACTGAAAACTTATACTAGATAGGAGTATTTCTATGACACTCTTTCTATAGTGTTCTAGTGACTATAGGGAGGAAAAATCTTGGCCTAGTATGAGCAGGACATCTAAATAGGGGATCACCACATGGATGGGATTCTTATACTAGGAGGCAATGCCTATGAAACATCATCTAAAATAGAGTGACTAAGACTTATACACTGCATCTAAAATTTTCAGGCTTAGACATATCCCTCGAATACTCCTTCCACTATATTCTCTTCCTTAGTACAACACATCACTTGAGACTACTGAAAATATTCACATAGGTGCTTAGAACGAATACATAAACATACTAACTTATCTGATAACTGCATAGATGATAGCTAAATACTGGGTAGGTAAGACTAAACTATACTTAGTCTAAATAACTAGACTGAAACTATAAAGCATTACGCATTAATGGTAATAATTGACTAGGTAACATGAGATAACTGAGCATGAATGAGTGAAAATAGTATTATCTTGAGGATGCAAGACCAGCGTATAATATGATTCAGAAATATTCTGTAAACTGAGGTACTGAAAACCTGGATCTGGACTGAGTTTCTAATCTAATTACTGAACTGGAGTTGATGTTGTAACTAAGACTGTAATTGGACTTATACTGGAACTAAATACTGGGTTCATATAGCTGAATACTGATAACTGAGGTTTAGACTGACACTAAATTTTGATGGCTATGTAACTAATAGTTGAAATCTATGGTTCTGTAGGACTATCTGAGTCCTTTACTGAATATTAATTACTGAATTAACATTATAACTGAGGCCTGAGGGATAGAGCATCAACACTATAGATTTCACCAAGTGATCTAAACTGAGGATATATGTGACATAATCTGAGTTTGGCTGATCATTCAAAGTGGAGCATAAGTCATGTGTGCTGAGATTACTATAAATCATGACATAAGTGCATGAGTCATGAGTTGTATTACTTGATTCTGAATTCTCTGTACTCATGGGACATGATTCATAACATGGAAGAGCTGGAACTCCTTATACTAGGAACTATGAGAGGAGATGATTCTCACTAACGTGCACGAATATGAGCGATGATCATAGATCTGGTATGTAGGACATGAATATATAAAAGAATAACTGATGGATTTTAAGGGTCTGTAATACTTTTTTGAGATGGTTTGCATGATCATGATCACTGTTGGAGTAGACAAGAATGTCATCTTATGAAGACTATGATGATCATATCCAAGTACTGGTTGAATACACGATTCATCGAGTCTATGAAAGTTGTTATGGAATTGGTAAGACCAAAGAAAATGAATATGAATTCAAAATGACCATACTAAGTTTTGAAATCTATTTTTGGAATATCTTATTCGCTGAGTTCTGCTGATGCCATTTTATATGGCGGAATAGATATGGACTAATTATCTGGAAGAAGGTCAAAGCCAAAGTCCATTTCCCTCTCAGGAGGAACCCTGAGAAGATCTTTAGGAGAGACATTTGAATATTCACTCTTAACTGGAACTAACTCAAGATTGGGAGTTTCAGAACTAGATCCTTAACTCGAACAAAATGATAGACACATCCCTTAGATATCATTTCCTAGCCCGTAGGCAAGAAACAAGTTGACCTCTGAATGTTGAAATACTACTATTCCACTCAAGAACAGGTCCATTTGGAACTGAAGCTGGAAAATTCTATTTCTATAGTCGACTATGGCATGGAAGGAAGAAAGCCACTCCATGTTGAGAATGACATCAAAATTAGTCATTTATAATTTGACTAAGTCTGCTGAAGTGACATTCTAAGATACCGTCATTGGACAGTTCCTGTATACCCATCGAGCTTTGAGGGATTTACCCACAGGGGTAAAGACTGAGAAAGTCTCTGCTAGAATTTTGGGACTAACTCCGAATCAACTGTTATTTAAGGAGTAATAAAAGACAAAAAAAATCTCCTAGATCTAGCAAAGAGTAAATATGCAAAGGAAATATCTTTAACGTACCAGTGACCACATCAGGAGAATTTTCCTAATTTTGTTAGGACTGAAGAGCATAGAGTCGGTTTAGGCATTGTCCACTAATTACACTAGAAGTGGCACCCTACTAATTCGAGAAACCAGACTGAATTGAGAATGGTTCTGCTGACCCTAAAATCCTGACTAGGGATAACCTCTAACTTTGTGGTTGGGCTTGCCGCATCAAAAACACACCTCACTGCAAGCTCTGCAAATATCCTTGTGGTTCTTACCACAAGTCTGGCGAAGAGGATTAGTTCGGGTAAATACTACATTGCCCTAAGACTTAGAGCCTTGGCCATATCACTGTTACCATTTCTAAACTTATGTGCTAGGATACTAACTGGGGGTGGTGTTGGAACTGAGGACTTTGGGAAAAACTGAGAAAGATTCCCACCCTCTAACTTAGGCTGATTGAAATTGAAGCTACCTATTCTAGCTCTCTTATTTTCTCTCTTTCTTTCTTTCTCCCTATGTTTCCCCACCTCACTATGTCAGGCATAATCATATACGTAGGTGGGAAAACAACATGTTGATTGCTCTAATCTACTATTGAGTAAGATAAAGTAAGGGAGTCAATTCTGAATTTGCCATGATGACATTCTCGTCTAGGGAATCTGCCTAGACAAGCTGTGGTACTGACTGATTCCTGGTTCTTCTTTCATTATCCCTTTTAGGAGGCATGATCTATAAATGAAAAAAGAGAAATATACTAGACTAAGAGTTATATTTGAGCTAATGGTCACTGGCATGACATGAATAATGAAAGATGGAAATTGTTCCTAAAACATCTTAAAGCCTCCTGTACATAAATATGGTGCGCAACATACCCAAGTACAAAACTCTACTAGATACGGCTTTTCAGACTTCCTAGGACACTGTTGAACCTTAGGCTTTGATACTAAGTTTGTAGCAGCCCGAAATGGTACTCGGAATACCATACGGTGATTATCACACCTAAGGACCATAAGCTAACCCATAACTGATATCTATAACTGAGCACTGTAACACATATTGTATAAATGCAAAATAAAAGGCTAAAAGGCCATAAGGTTCGAAAAATCTGATAAAACATAGCATCTGGAGATATGGTATATCAATACCAAAACAACTGAAATAACTATCTGAACATGCTAGTTTAAAAGCCTGTAAACTATCTGAATAAGGAGTTGATGAGACATATCCCCAACTAAATCCAACTACTGAAATAAATTAAGTACTAAAAGAATGAAATAGACAAATAATAACATCCTTGAATGATGAGGACTCACTGCTAGTTTATCTGCTGATTGGCTAATCTACTAAGGATTCTCTGAACCTCATGCTTCTGAACTTATGGTATAAAACACCATAGCATAAATGCGTCAGTACGATTTAATGTACTGTTAAGCAAGTGAGGAAGGCTAAATTCAAGGGGTTTATATGCATGAACAACACTAACTGACTAAATAACATAAATGTAGAATACATGCATGAATACGTGAACTGTGACTGAGATCATGACATCACTGAATCTGAATACTAGTAACATAAGTTTCGTATATCTGATATACTATTATCTGAATTACTATGTCTAATAGTCCTATTGTTGATGGAACTAGCAGAGTTTTGTACTGAACTGGGTGACTGTATCTAACAGTCCTGAATTTTGTAGAACTATCTGAGCTCTAATACTGAGACTAAGACTGAAACTATAACTGTGGGAAGTATTCATCTAACTAACATGCCTCAAATAAAGCATTATATCTGAGTTGGGGTCCAATCTATAACCCCAATTGGAAGGGTGTCAATACTACACTATTGGTAAGGACAAGTTGTGAGTGATCCCTTATCTAATACGTACTCTAAGGAGAATCGTGGGACCCTCATCTACAGGCTAAGCCACCTTATCAACCCTTATCTAATAGTTTAGATGTCTCAACCTACGCTGGCTACATAGTTCAAGAGTGCAAGGATTTCTTGTAAGAGTTACACCCTCTACTCGCAGGTAAGTTTCAATCCTTGGGCTCACTCAGTGCTGAATCCTACTCCCACCTTATTAGACATTGAATTAATTATACTAAACTGACTAGACTGAATTTGCTGAGTTTCATTGACTGATGGAATATTACTGAGATCATATAACTTAGTAAGATTACTAAGATTATTTTGATTATTGAGTTTTACTGATTCATGAGGCTGACTGAATTCTACTAAACATGGCTTGACTGAGAGTATCATGAAAACATGACACTGGCTCTAGGTGCACAGCTAAATTGTCAGGTACAAGTATCCCCAGGACTCTATAGCATGAAACTGATAAAATATGACACTTTCTGGACTCACGACTATAATCAATAATCCATAATACAATCATTGGAGAATTTCATGAGGCACTTGATTATCATGGTTTGCTACATGAATAGGAAAGCATATAAATATTTCATAATTTCACAGGCTAATCTCATAAACAATCCATGATGTTTTGATTCTTGAGTTTTCTTGGAGAAGGGTTTGAATCTTGTTCTTAGGTTTTGATCTTGAAAGAAACCCTAATTTTTGAGTTTATGGATGAATGAGGAGTTATGTGATTTGATTTGATTTAATTAGGGGTTAAAAAGGGTTGAAAAATACATAAAAGCCCTTTAAAATTTTGTTTCAGCGCTGTTGTGGATAAAATTGATGGTCTGGGTGATGGACCGTCACTCTAGTGACTGACTATCACTCCAACCATCAATTTTGGGCCAGAAAACACCCTTACTACCTTAGTTTTAACTGCCAAAGCTACGGTCCATCTCTGACTTGACGGTCCATCAGCTTGCCCGTTGCTCCTGGCAGCTCGGATAGCTCTCAGTAAAATGGCTATAACTTTTTACTCCGATACCAGATTTTGGTAAAGTTTGTATCATTGGATATGCCTTTTTGAAGTTGACTATGACCATATCCTTCTCAAGAATTCAATCGGTAAGGGATTTATGATTCGTCTAATAGCTAAGATGTATTTGAGGCCTTAATATACATATAACTTGATCATAAAAATACCAAATCACTATAATTTATTTTTCATGAGCTTAAAGCATGGTTCTACTATCGGTTGGGATTCTCGGGGGTATTACAAGTGGTAAGAAGCTTAATGACAAACCTTCCAATAAAGCTAAGAAGGAAGATGCAGAGTTAGTTCCACAATAGGTTACAAACAATGTTGATAATTTGGGGAAGTATGAGTATCCAAAAACAAAGGTTTCTAAACAAGTACATAACATACCTCCACTACCTTTCTCGCAGAGAATCAAGAAAGCTATAGAGGATGCCTATTTTGAGAAGTACTTTGACACATTCAAAGAACTTCACATTAATTTTCCTTTGTTACATGTTTTGCAGGGTATGCCCAACTATGTAAAGTACTTAAAAGATATGATGACTAATAAAATAAAGTTGTAGGACATTGAGACAGTGGCATTGATGGAGGAGTGCAACTCTATGATAGTGAAAAAGATTTCTGAGAAACTTGAGGACCTAGGGAGTTTCACAATCCTCATATTGGTGAAGATAAAGTTTTCTATGCCTAGAGTGATTTTGGGGCGTGTATAAATTTGATGCCTATATCTATGTTCAACGCTCTTAGGTTGGGTGAGCTGAGACCATTCTCTATGATGCTGTAAATGGCAAATAAGACCATAGTGAAGCCTGAAGGAATAATTGACGACATCCTCATAAAGGTTGGTAAGTTTACAATTCCTGCTGATTTTATTATTTTGGATTGTGATGTAGATAACAGGGTACCGATCATTCTAGGACATCCATTCTTAGGTACGAGAGGAGAATTGATAGACGTGAGTGAGGGTACTCTTACAATGAGATTGGATGACTAAGAGGTGTTTTTTTAGAGTTTATAATCCACTTAATGCAACTTCTCGCTACAAAAACGTGTGCATAATTATAGTGATGGAATTTAATAAGGTGGGGTAGTAGAAAATGCACCACTAAAGACCTCTTTGGACAGTCTCATTGAGTTGCTCGAGCCACCACCTATGCCTAGGTTGATAATGATTGATGAGCCTAAAGATTCTATTATTAAGAAAGCTATTGACATTAAGATTGCACACTCAAGAGGTCAAAAATGAATAAAAATTTGGCCTCCAAGTAAGAGGAAGAGGATGAAGGAATTTGACTGAGTAGTGATGTTGGGTCGTGTCATTAAACTAAATCAAGTGCTTCTTGGGAGGAAACCGAAGTTAAGGTAGGTCTTTTATATCTAGTATTTTAGTTTTTACTCTGCATGGTGTTTGTTTTTGTTGAGTTACAAATTGATGAGAAGTCAGAGTACCAAAAACTTGAGCTAGTAAACATGTCAAAGACTAAGTGTGGGTCCCATACCCTCTTGATTATTAAAAATGTTGCTAGCTAGGCCTAGAGGACTCGGGGAGTATTTTGATCTCTACTGTTAAGTTTACTTTGGGGAAAGAGTAAGTTTTAAGTGTGGTTTTAAGTGTGGGATGGGGAAATCCCCATGGTTTTGGGAGAAGAGATACTGTAGGGTCTTAGTTTTAGTTGTTTTCATAGTTTGTTTGTGTTAGATTTGAAAAATTGAGAAATTAAAAAAAATTATTTTTAGTTTTTTGTTTATGGGTGTCGGTTGAGTAGGTGTACTGTTCACACACCCCGTGGTAGTTCTTTTTGGTTCTTTTTTATAGAGGAGCCCCTCGAACCTAGTATTCTTGAACCTATACTTCTAATATTAGTGGAATACTACATAATGGCAAGCCTATGGTTCATTTTGAGTTACGTGTGAATTCCTTGTGTGAGTGAGTGTAATTTTATTCTTGTACCCATTTTATGATAAATTACATCTATGTGAGTGATTATGGGTAATCTTTTATTGTGATGGAGCATATTTGATGAAAATTTGGTGAATCTTATGATCTTTATGATTGAGTAATACGCATGAATTTTCCAACTTGGTGAGTCAATTCTGGGGGATAGAGTGTTTTAAAGTAGTATTTTGAGCTTTCAATTGTGTGTATAACATTCTTAGTGCATAAAAGTACACTATGTGTAGTCATTGTTGCACTAGCTTGAGTGGTTTACTTGTTGTAGGAGTGTGGAGTTTTCTCTGATTATGATTCTTAGAGTGAAGAGTTGGTCGAGGATGAACAAGGCTTTAAGTGTTGCAGCCTTTGATCTGAGGAGGATTTATGCACCCTAGTGTTGTTATCTGGGCTTAGTAAGCTTAGTTTTGAGGACCTCTTGTGTTCTTAATTATTTAATATTTGTATATTTGAGCATATAAGTGTTAAAATATTTTATTGTAATGTTTCATATGTATTTCAAACAAGTCTAGAATCAATTTGATCACATAGAGTTTAGATGGGAAAACTAGTGTTACTAGCTTGAGCTATGTGTTGTTCTAGTTGATCTCGATGGAGTCTACTATGTGTAAAAGGTTACCAAAGGAATAATTGTGTATTTATGTGCGTTGAATTTTTAACAGTTTCAAAGGTTCAAATGAAATGATCCAGGAGACAAAAACACTAAGTTAAAGATCAAAAGGACAAAACTAATACTTTTAACTTAAGTTACTAGTTCGTCTTAGATTGTATGCTATTTTGAGATCTAATTCGTGGTTCTTGATTCTATAGGGTGCTTTTTGGTTTGATAATGACTATATATGGATGATATACAAACTTTAAATCAAGTGTAAACAACACAACAGGGCTTGAAAATGATGGAAAAACACATGGGGCAAGACTTGACCAAAAATGGACATTTTGGAGTCATTGGCATGCCACGGACCTTAGGCACCATGTTTGGGCCATGAAACACCATTGGTAGCATCCTAAAATACCATTTACAATATCTTACACAGACCCTAGGCACCGCAATAAGAGCATGGCACTCCCCTAAGTCAATATCGGCAGCTTGTGTCCAAGTATAAATAGGACACTTAATTGTTATGTTTCACACCTTAGACGATATTGCGTCTTGAAAGGAGGATGTATAACACTTACATTAAGGTTTTTATTTCATTACTTTGATTTTTTTATGAATTTTAACATGTATTCATTCATTGTGATTACGGTTATGTCTACGATCGATAAACACCCTTTTCTAGGGCTAAGGCCAAAAACATGATTACTATTGTTATGAATTGATTTGTTTATGGTTTTTTTTTATCATTTTTGGTTATTTGTTTATCGTTTTTATTACTATTCTAAGGATTTTCAACCCATATAATACATTCATAATCATGTTATGAACCGGGGAAGAGAAATAAGAGGATTAAAAGTGGGATAGATAGAATAGGATCATAATCTTTCAATGGCTTGAAGTTATGATTTGTATTTAGGATAGGAATATACCTAAGTTCCTTATTTGGTTAAATTATGAGATGAAATATTAAAAAATTTAACTTAGTTCTCGGATGCCCTCTTAATGATGTAGTTGTGGGCTAAGTTAGAACGGTGATTAGAGGTTTGAAAGACCATAGCCATAATATCAACCCTATAAATTAACAACCAAGATAATTAACCCAACCAATGAATTTATATAGTGTAGTATGATTGTTCTTACTTCCTTAACCTTGGGTTTCTCCGGATTAATTTTCCAAGACCATTACTTTATAGCATTGTTTAGTTTATTCTTAGTTTTAAATTACAATTAATTTTGGTTATATTAGCACAGAGTTAATCTTAATATTTGAACTAATATGAGATAGTTTTTAACACAAGCAACTGAGTTATCAATACTTGTCTTGTAAAAGGCTACTATATTACTTGGAGAGACCACGTACATGTGCATGTGTGCTTGGGTGCAACAACTTTAGGACTCGTTATGGTCATTATAAGTTCTTGATGATGTCTTTTAGGTTGACCAATACCCCAACAAATTTTATGGATTTATTGAACCACGTGTTTGGTCCATATTTAGACTTTTTCATGATAGTATTTATTGATAACATTCTTGTATATTTGAGGAGTAGAAAGGAGCACAAGCAACATTTGAGGATGTAGTATTTAAAGTGTGAGGTTTGGATTGAGTTTGTAGCCTTATTGGGGCATGTAGTGTCAAAGAATAGTATTATGGTGGACCAAACAAATATTGAGGCTATTTGTAGTTAGGATAGGCCTACATCACCTACTGAGCATTGTTGTTTTGTTGTGTTGGAAGGTTACTATAGGCGGTTCATTGAGGGTTTTTATTTTATTATAGCCCTTATGACTAGATTGGCCGGGAAGGAAGTTTTATTTTAGTGGTCTATGAGTTATGAGACGAACGTTTTGAAACTCAAGGACTTTTTTACTTTAGCTTCATATTTTGAATCTTCTAGTTGAGGGCGATGGCATTACTATTTATTGTGATGCATCTAGTGTTGGTATGGGTATGTTTTTATTTAGTAAGGTCTAGTTATTGCATATACATCAAGGTAGCCGAAGGTGCATGAGTTCAACCACCCTACTCATGACTAGAGTTGGTAGTGGTAGTATTTATTCTTTGGATTTGAAGGCATTATTTGTATGGGGTTCACTGTGATATGTTTGCTGATCACCACAGCCTTCAGTATATTTTGACCTAAAATGAGATTAATTTGAGGTGGCAAAGATGGATTGAATTGCTGAAGGACTATGATATATCTATTCTCTACTATCCAGGCAAGGCGAATGTGGTAGCAGATGCCTTGAGCTAAAACACAGTTAGTATAGGTATCTTAGACTTCATTTAAATTTCTCAATACATTTTTTCCTTGAACACTCCAGTCTTTAGCTAACTTGGTAGTTTATTTGGATATTTCTGACCCTCAAAGGATCATTACTAGTGTTGAGGCTAAATTTACCTTGTTGGAGCAAATTCAAGGTCATCAGTTTAAGGATAGAATACTTTATAACATCCGATGACAGGTAAGTCTAGGAGGGCTACCTTAGATTCTAAGGGTGTTCTAAGGTTTGACGGTGGTATTTATGTTCCAAGGGTTGGCGATTTGATTCAGTTGATTCTTTGCGAGGCTCATAGCTCCAAATACTTTATTTACCCTAGGACAACTAAGATGTAAAGAGCTTTGAGGACATATTACTAATGAAGTGGTATATAGAGAGAAATAGTAGTGTTTATGAATCGATGCCTTTATTGTCAGCAGGTAAAGGCCAAGCACCAGAGGCGTAGTGTATTGCTTCAGCATCTACCTATTCTCGAATAGAAGTAGGAGAGAGTTACTATAGATTTCATAGGTTGATTGCCTTGCACCTCCTATGGTTTTGATAGTATTTGGGTCATCATGGATCGATTGAATAATTTTGTACATTTCACCCCCGTTCGAGTTTTCTATAGTATTGAGTGGTTAGACCGTGTTTATATTGAGGATGTATTTTGCTTACATAAGGAACTTATGTACATTATTTCAAAATGAGGCTCTTAGTTCACTTCTAGCTTCTAGAGGCATTTTAGGAGGAGCTGGGTATCTAGGTTGACCATTGCACTGCATTTCACCCCATACTGATGAACAGGCAGAGCGAACTATTTAGGTCTTGGAGGACATGCTCCACACTTGTGTGTTGTATTGTAGGTGTCGGTGGGACTAGTTTGTATCTTTTCTGGAATTTGCATACAATAATATCTTTTATTTGAGTAATGGAAGGCTCCATTTGAGTCATTGTATGGTAGGCAATATCGATCTCATGTTGGTTGGTTAAAGACTTCTAAGGCTAGGCTTTTTGGCATAGATTTTCTTTGTGAGTTATTGTACAAAGTTTAGGTGATTTAGGACAGGCTATAAGTAGCTCTGAGTAGACAGAGGAGCTATGCTGACCACAAATGTCATCAATTAAGGTTTGGAGTAGGTGATAGGTTCTTCCTAAAAGTATCACCCATAAAATGCGTGATGAGGTTCGGGAGGAGAGGCAAGCTTAGCCCCACGTATATTGGACACTTTGAGATTCTGCAAATAGTTAGGGAGGCAGCTTATGTGCTGGCATTTTATCATTCTTTTTTAGCCATGCTCCCAGTATTTTATGTATCTATGTTGCGATAATACATTCTAAATGAGCCACAAGTGCTTCAGTGGGACTCAGTTCAGTTGGAAGAGAGGTTAGAATTTGTAAAGGATCCAGTGTCCATTTTGGCAAGAGATGTTAGATGGTTACGATCCAAGGATATTCCATTAGTTAAGGTTCACTGGCATCACCATCCAGTTGAGGAGGATACTTGGAAGACCGAGCATGATATACAGGCTAAGAATGACAGTGTAACAATTTCTTGGTTAGATTCCTTATATCTTGATTAAATCTAAGAAACTTATTCGTCAAAATTGAAACTCTCTTCTTTAGTCAAGCATTCTCAGTTCTAAGCTCTTCAGAGACACTTGGATCCTTATTGGAAAGATGTTGAATTATTACTTGCAATTTGCTAATCTCTTTATTCTTAGCAGCTGAATTGAGCTTCAATTCTTCAATTCTTTGTTGAATTCTTCTGGAGAGATGTTACCTAATTTCTTTACCACACACTCAGTTTTGATCAGAGTTTTCACATTAAATAGTTGTAGCACAGTTTTAGGGGTTCCATTTTCACAGAAAATACCAAAATGATCAAACACTTTGTTCAACCAATATCCGTAAGGCATGCCATGTTTTCCATTTTTTTTTCTCAAGAACAACTTTGTGCATGTGCTTGATCATTAGGGAAGGTGAACAAATGAACTCAAAAATATTAAGACACTCCATCATATACAAATCAGCAGCTAAAGCAATGTTTCTCTTTTGTGATCTATGAAAAATCACTTTGTTAACAAGATCAAAGACTAATTGGTCTTTACTTTTGAGTGATGTCCTATTCACTGCAGCCATAAATTTTTCTTTAAACTTCAATGCATTTTCCATGAACTCTATTAATGGTTGTTGCTTTGAGACAGTCCTCACACCACTGATATAAACTTATAGAATTTTCCCAAGTGAGACAGCATCAAGTTTCATCTTCTTCCCTTGAACAACACCAGTCATCTTCAGAAAAATCCAATATAGATTACAATTCCTTGACAACCTCATCAAAAACTATGGGAACGGATCCTTCTATAGGAGGGATCCATACTTGATATTTAACAAACTCAGCTAATTTCATCATACCTAGTTCTTTTAACACACTTGAGTCAAAGATTCTCCCAGTTAGTACCATTTGATTTTTTAAGAACCTATTTATCACTTCTGTAGATAGAACCTTTCTTTCCTTTTCCATTTTTCCCTTTTTAGAAACACTGATAGGTTCTTATAAAGAATTTTTTATCTTATTAGGATAAGGTCTTTCAAAAGTTTGTTGTTTCTCTGCAAAACTTCTAGACTTTTATTCAGGATTTCTTGTTATTTTATTGATATTTTGTTCCTTTGGACCAAATACACTCTTTCTTGGGCTATTCGATAGCATGATGAGATTCTCAGCAACCCAGACATCATCCATTAATATACTACCATAAATATTGTGAGGTTTTAAGGATGATTCTTCACCAACGAGTTGAGTAAAGGAGTTTTTGTTGGAAGAGTAGGAGAAGAAAAGTGTTTTTCAAGACGATTTGAGAGAGGATTTTTATCAATGCTAATCTTAGAGCTCTTTGAAAAACACAAGAATGGGGAATTTGTGGCAATTTGGAAGTATTTATCACAGAGGGTTATTTTTTACTAGATTTTTCCTTTTGACTAGAGAAGGAGTGGGTACAACAAGATTTAAAGGAACAAATAAGCACAAGGAAGGTTTTTTGTGAGAATGAGATATGATCAATTTCAATTTTGAGGTTACACATACTTCTTTTTAGACTAGGATAATTTCCTGACACAGAGAGAGAGTGGATGCGTCTTTTTCTAATAGAATAAAAAATGCACATTCATGATACTAACATGAAAGATGGGATCAACTCTCTCTTTCTTGAGTGAATCCTCAACTTTGTTCATATAACATTTGTCCTCCTCCAAAGTTTTTCCCATGGGTATATACCTACAAGGATATGATACCGATCTAGATGATAAAGTACAATCTTTATCTTTATGATACCGAGTTAGACAATAAAGTACATTCTTTACCAAAGATACTTATCTCCTGATCATAGCCCTTTTTAGGGAGAAAAACTTATTCATCTAGTAGGTCAGGATATTTTAATCAACCCCAGCCTCATCATGTTCTTAACAAATTATTCCTTGTAAAGAGTCGTAGTAAATACGTATGCTATTTGATATTTAGACTTGAAAAAATTCATCCAAATAGCTCTCTTCTCAATATCGTCTCTCAAAAGTGATGTCTCACATCAATGTGCTTGGTCCTCTTATGTTGCACTGGATTCTTGGACATGTTGAGAGAACTTGTGTTGTCACACATCATAGGGATAGTATCTGAGACAATCTCAAAGTCCTTTAGTTGCAGTTTGATCCATAGCAATTGAGCTCAACAAGAAGCTGCAGCCACATACTCAGCCTTGGTAGTAGAAAAAGCAACTAAATTTTGCTTCTTAGAACCTAAGAAGATTAAGGAAGAACCCAAAAAATGAGCCATTAATGAGGTACTTTTTCTCTCGACCAAATATCCAACATAATCAGCATCAGTATATCCTACAAGATTTAAACTGTCTCCAGGTGAATAATATAGGACCAGGTCCCCTATACCTTTTAGGTACCTGAGAATTCTTTTTGCAGCTTTTAAATGAGACTCTTAAAGACAGGCCTAAAATCTTGCACATATTCCCACACTAAACACTATATTTGTCCTTCTTGTAGTGAGATATGGTAAGGATCCAATAATCCTCTATACATGGTCTTATTAATCGAGGGACCAAATTCATCATTATCCATCTTGGGGTTGGTTCCAATTGGCTTAGCATCTCCCTTGTTCTATTTCTTCAATAGCTCTTTGATATGCTTATCTTGACATATCATTGTCCCTTAGAAGTTTGCCTGGTCTAAAAACCTAGGAAGAAATTCAGTTCTCCCATCATGCTCATTTCAAATTCACTCCTCATTAGCTTTGTAAACTCTTCACACAGGAATTTAAAAGAAGCTCCAAAAATAATATCATCAACATATATCTAAACAATCAGTAAGGTACTACCTCTAGACTTTAAATATGGAGTATTATTAATTTTCCCTCTTTTAAGGCATTTTCTAGAACAAACTCTAAAAGTCTCCCATACCAAAACCTAGGAGCTTTCTTCAATCCATTGAGGGCTTTGTCTAATTTGAGTACATGATGAGGAAAATCTGTATTTCAAAACCTATAGGTTGTTTGACATAGATTTCTTCCTTCAAGTTTCCATTTAGAAATTCACTTTTGGCATCCATTGGGAATAGTTTAAACCCTATATATATTGCAAAAGCAATAAGAGTCTTAATAGCCTTTATCCTTGCTATAGGGGCAAATGTCTCATCATAATTAATTTCTTTTTCCTGGTTATACCCTTGAACAACTAGCATTGCTTTTATTTTTGTTGATAGTTCCTTACTCATCCTGCTTGTTTCTATACACCCACTTAGTCCAAATAATTATTTTGTCAATAGGTCTGGGGATCAGGTCCCAAAGTTAACATTCTTTAATTTTCCAAGGCTGCTTCTGCAATTTATTAGACCGATCAGCATTTTTCAGAATCTCTTTCACATTTTTGGGCTCACATTCGGATAAAAATGCAGAGAAAGCCAAGAAATTTCTGACTTGAGATCTTGTTTGGAATTTAGTATCCAAAGGTAAATTTAGAATGTCAAGGGTTTGAGAAGATTTATGCCTCCAGTTGACCTTCTGAGATTTGTTCCACTGGGACTAGGTCCCTGTGAATTTTGACTAGATCCTTCTTATTATTCTTTTACTGGAGCTGGGGTTTGTAACAGAGATCTTGTATCACCATCACTTTCATCATTCTAATTTGCATTACTTATTTCTTGACCATCATCTTTAATAATAACAACCCTTTGAATAGGAATGAGTTCTTCAATGTTAGAATCTTCACCATCACCTAGATTCATCAGCTTTCCTGACTCATCAAGGACATTCACATTCTCTTCAGCACATACAGTTCTCAGAATCCTTTTCAATGGATACATCTTCAACCTTCTCAGCTTCATCAAATTCACTAAAAGAATCTCCCTACATTGCTAGAGCCTGCCTTAATGTATAATCAACTGGAGCGTATCTTCTTGAAGTTATAGGGACCTGGAACCTATTCTTTCCTTTATCACCTCCAGTCTTGAGATAATATTGATAGTCCCTTTTATGTATTGGATAGTCCTTAATGAAATGCCCAGTACTTCTACATTTGTGACAGACTTCAACATTGCTTCCCTTTTTGGTGACTTCCTATTATTTGAAACTAATCACTTTTCTTCATAGCTCTAACATTTTTTTTGCCAAATAGGACACATCAGTGTCTTCTTTATTTGAGTCAAATTTTAAAGCCTTTAGTGCCAGATATTTTTCCTATTTTGCTCCATTCTTCTCTTGTCCTTATTGTTTCTTGAGCAAATGAGTCTTTAAATTACCAATGTTTTTATCCATAATGAGAGTCTTCGGGTTTCTTACCTCAGTAATAGCATTCACTTTGCTTTCCTAGGACTTAGGAAGAACACTTAGAATATTTCTCACTTACTTATCCAAAGGAATCACTTCTCCTAAGCAGTGTAGCTCATTTGTGATAGAAGTGAATCTTATATGTATTTCTTAAATTGTCTCTCATTTTTTCATGGTGAAGGTTTCATACTAAGTACTTAGTATGTCAACTTTAGAGTCCTTCACATTCCCTCGTGAGCTGTCTTCAATCAATCCAAAATTTATTTAGCATTTTCATACGCAGAAATCCAATTATACTCATTAGGTCCTATGCCACAAACAAGCAGTTTCTTTGTCTTGTAATTCCTCTTAACTTTTTTTCGATCTTCATCATCAAGCTCTCTCCTATTTTTGACAACTATCCTTGTTATGTCTCCTTTTTTTACTTCTCTAATAAAAACATGACGACCATCGAGTATTATATTCATCATTTTACTATCATCAGCTGTAATAAAGTTAAACATCCTGGTTTTCCACTACCTATAGTATTTCCCATTAGATTGGGGTGGTCTAGTGGTAGATTACCCTTCTTCCAGAATAAGTGGATCATCCATGATTAATAAATACTCTAGATGTGAACCTTTAAGAATGACCTTGCTCTGATACCAATTATTGAAATGGGGAAGGTTGCACCACACGATGAGGGACCAGGTTCTTTAAAATCAGTCGCAGGCCATCAAATCGTAAACCATCAAGTAAACAACTCTTTGCAATAAATATAAAGAACCCAACAATTTAACGTGGAAACCTCCTATCTCAAGGGAGGAAAAACCATGGCTTGCCCTCACAAGCACTCAAGAATCTACTATAATCAACCTCGTGATTAAATACTTGATTTGAACCTAACTTTAGGCTCCACCAGGTTGTAAAAACTCTACTACAAGCCACCTTGACAACTCTATCAAGAGCTAACCTTAATATTAATTAACTTTAACCAATATTAAACTCAGGTAACTCTACCTAAGCACACTCAAAACACATGAAAAGGGTATTACTGTTATAACATGAGTAATTCGATTATGGACTCAAACATGACTCAAGAAAACTCACTCTTTCAGTACATAAGGAAATTAAGAACTTGAGCAATGTTAGAAAGTTGAGTTTTCATGAATTTTTCACTTGTATAATCAAATTGCAAAAACTCACCAATTGACAAGCATTCTTTAACTTTTATAGTGGAATAATAATAAGGGTAGAAATATAATTGGGCCAGGTGTCCTGAAAGGTACAAGCTCATCTACGAGTTTGATACACTAGATGAAAAAACTATGCAGGATAGTAACAGATGTACTAGATACATAAAGACCCAGGGACCTGGTCCCGCGTTGTCAGTGGACCATCATCAAAACAAGATAGAGCAAATTATCTATATTAACATATTAATTCTTGGGTTCAAGTAGGGCACTATTTAGAGGCTTCTCAGAAAGGTTTCTAGTTTTGGCATTGTCACGACTTGAGATTACTCCCTAGTCGTAACACGGTGCTTATAACCACAAGTAATCCCAAGCTAACACATAAACTAGAATACTACTTGAACAACTGACTTGAATTGTATAAAAACTAAAGTTATTGAGAGAAAACATGATCATGGGAAAGTCTTAATAAATATAATACTGATAAAGTTTACAACATGACAAAATTGATGAAAGAAACTTGAATTATATGTAGTGACTCTGACTAACTATCTATGAAGCCTCTACTATACTGAATATAGGTAGTTGGTACATGCCTCAAACTACCACTAATCAACACATATGGATAATCAAAATACAATACATGAATGCAATAGACTGGAGTTCCCAAAATAGGAGAACTCATCACCTGCTGGCTAAGAGAGGAGAACTGTCTAACTTTAGTCTATGAGCTATATCTGGTACCTATTTTATGAAGGATATATCCATAAACTCATATATGTGGTCACTATGTTGGAATGTACTGAGTATATGGAGAAATGAACTAAATCATGGAAATATTTAAAACATACTTTAAAATAAAGGACATGAGTTATTTGCTGAAACATATATTTAAAAACTTAGCTATATGTGAAAACTATTAGTCATAGTGAGATTTATAAATATGAGCTGAAAATAATTCTGTAAGTTGGGAAACAGTAAAACAAGAATGTCTTATCTAAATATCATGCAAAGCTGAACATACTGTAAAACTGACCTGCAGATCATGTATGGATACTGAGGATAAAAACATGAGCATGTAAAACTAAGAATACAAGACCAAGGAAGCTTGTACTGAAATGATCTGAATAATTGAATATCTGATTACTTGGTCAAGCAAACCTGAACTTGTATAGACTAAGTACTCACTGAAACTGTGGGAGCTACCATTTAACTGACATGCCCCAATCTGAGCTAATTTGGGTCCAACCTGTAACCCCAGTTGAGATAATGTTAGTACCTTGCCACAAGTACTTTCACATGGCTATGTTGATCCATTAAACTGGGTGTCACCCTCTACTGGCAGGTACCTCTAAGAGATTGTCAACCCTGTACTAGAAGGAAGACCTCTCAAAACTTATGCTAGCTATGTAGTTCTGGAACTCAAGCACTGCTAATAAAGGTCACATCTTCTACTAGTAGGTGAGCTCCCATACCTGGGTCCACTCGATGCTAAGTCTTACTCCCAACTGAACTGACACGGAACATAATTGAAACATACACTGATAACTGATTTGGCCATATAAGGTATTCTAGAAAATGTAGTGCATGTATAATCTGAAGTAACATCAATATGTAAACTGATGTATTTAACTTAAAATAATATTGGTGTGTTCATTTTAAAAATAATGATCTGAATATGGTGATAAAATCATGATTCTAATTGACTTATTACTTGAAACTCTGAAACAAGAGTAAATACATAGGTATCGAGTATTCATAACAGACCAATAATGAATGATACAAAAATAAGATAATATCACTTAAAACATTAGAAGAAAATCATAACTTTTGTGTCCCAAAACATAATACATTTCAATAAATGAACAAGGTATATGAATTAGAATATGGGGATGAAATGAACTTTGAAGTATATCATGTTCACATGATTTAATACATATATTCGATAATTTAACATGATATTGAACAAAATATTACATGGGGATTTGAAACTTCAAGTATATAGGAGCATAAATTACATGGGTTAGAATTATCAGCATGGCTTGAATATAAATTAATGACGGAGCATGTATAATTTCATAAGTTCATTGAATATTACATAATTACTTGCAATTCAAAGCATAAAATAACCTAATTTACTTGGAACACACATTCACATGGCTTGAATTTATATTTACAAAAAAATGCATGGATTAATTCATCTTGAACATGTATATTTTCATTAAAACAGGGGAAATTCATACTTTAAACCAAAACCAAGATTTTTTGGGCTCAATGGGTTAAAGGAACCCATTGACGAATACCCCACCTACCTTAATTACTTGGTCCGTAGAAGAAATAATTGAACTTGGATCTTAGATACTTAAATTCTTAGAGAGAGAGTTGAATTTCATATTCTTGGGAAGAGAGGCTTGAATTGCTTGTTCTTGAGTAAGGGGAGGGTTTATATGTGAGTAGTTTTGAGGATAATGGGCAAATAATGCCCTTTTGAGTATTGTAAGTCGTGTTTTAGATGACTGGTATTGAGAGGAAAGGACGAAATTACCCTTTGGCCTATTTTATCATGAAGATAGAAATATAATACCTCTGCACCGTGGAGCCTACAACATAGGAATAGCCTACATGGCACGAACCCTATTTCATCGGAATAGTCTACAAGGTATGGACCCTATTCCAGGGGAATAGCCTACGTGGTGTGGAGCTATCACAGACCCTTACTGTTTCTCATGAAAATGGTTATAACGTTTTGCTCAGGTATCGAATTAAGACAAAATTGGATGTGTTGTAAAGAGAACTCAATTATATATAATTTGGTGGGTCTTGATATAAAAAATTCAACGTTTTATAGAAGTTATACATGTTCAAAGTTTACCCTTGTAGGATCAAATACCAAAATTTGTCCGAATCAAAGGCTCTTAGCTCAAGTTTGCTTTCAGTGAGTCCTATGAATATTTTTCACCTAATAAGCACTCTTCACACTAGGATAATGATAATGACACATGTATTCAAATGAAAATCATGGTATTATAGCTTACACTTATAGGAATAAAGGTTCGATGTCTAGCCAGAAAATGAAGGGTGTTACATTATCTCCCCCTTGGAATCATTCGTCATCGAATGATGAATAGAAATTTGTTGAAGTCTTAGAAGTATGGAATAATGTAGACATGACATGTCTGCTAATAAAGGATATAGCTAAGCTGAAATATTAAAACATCTATCATGAAACTAATTTCTGAGCTGACTTGACTCTATTGACTGAAAGGAGCTGATTCATGCTGAGAGTTTAGAACTCACTTGAAACATACATAAAGAACTGTGAAGTGATAACTAATGTAATAAAATTCCAAAAGTTATTAAAAAGGGAATAATCTAAATAACTTCTCATTAGGAATTATTCATCAACAAAACACGTATAGAAATCAAAAGAGAAGGGCTTCATGGCATCACCACGAGTCACGAGATAACGAGACCAAGGTTGGACAAGGGGTATCATAATGTCTGAGCTAGAATACTTGAAAAGCTGAGACCATGCACTGAACACTTATGATCTGAGTCATCACTAAATAGCTGAATTTGAAACAAGATGCATGAACTGAACTGGATTCATAACTTATATTTATACGAACAAATTACCTCATGGAATAGCCATATTCATGAAACTTTGAATAGTAAGACTAGATGGAAAATCATAGGAGCTTATTTGTTTAATTGCTAATCTAAATTACTGGCTATACAGATTGAGTTATACTAAAAGCTTATACACAAATGGAGTATTTCTTCAACACTCTTTGCAAGAAGTGTTAATAATATTAGGAAGCAAAGAATCTTGGGCATGATCAGAGTAAGATATCTGAATAAGAAATCTTAATATTGCTATAACTTTGTAACTTGTAACATAGGCCTATGAAATATAATCTGGGACAAAATCACTTTGCCTTAGGCAATACAACTGCTAACTTTCAAGCTTAGCCACACTTCTCAAATACTCTCTCAACTATACATTTCCCCTTTAAAGTGCTAATTTGATTCAACTTATAATCGTCACATGGGCATATATAACCATTCCAGCCAAAGTATGAGTTGAACTACCTGCTCTCACCATGTTCAAGCCTTACTTGATGAACTACCTGCTCTTACCATTTTCAAGCCTTACTTGAAATTACAAAAAATAACATATAACACCATAATATTAGTATAAAGCACGAATTCAATACCCTATGCATGTTTCATATCTTTCATCTCAAGAATAATTCATCTTACCACTTTAACAACTAAATTCAACCTCTTACTAGGAATTCACTAGTATGCAATACATCTATCCACTTATATACCAACATGATATTCAAACATATCATTATAACAACATATGAACTTCTAGGAAACCAACCCACCAAAGCATTTTTCACATATTCTTTAAACCTCTATCAATAACAACTTCCACTCACTATCCCTAAGAAAACACACATAAAATTTCATCTAACCATGACATATATCAAAATCTCTACCTTATTATTCCTTCAAGCTTATATCCTTACATAGAACGAGCATACAAAAATCTTTTCATAATATGGAAAATTTACTTACTCCTATATAAACAATTTGTTATCACCACTCTCTTGGCATAAGGAGAGGTAATTGAAAGGGTAAACATGAGGACCTAAAGTATGAAAAAATACTATGCATATCTCGGAAACATAATTGAGACCTGAGGAATAGAGTATCCGCGACATGGATTCATTAAAGAGATCTAAATTGAGGACATACATAACATAATCTAAAATTTGCTGATCATTAAGAGTGTAGCATGAGTAACTGGAACTAAACATACTGTAAAGCATGAGTAAATGAGTCATGAGCGGCATGACCTGATTTTGAAGTTCATAAATTCATAGAACATGATTCATACTGCTAAATGAACTGGAACTCTTGGGAACTAGGAGAGTACATGATTTTACAAAAAGTGCATAAATATGAGCTATGATCATAGAGCTAACATGTAGGGCATGAGTAGATATCGTGATGACTGAAGTATAAAACTTTAAACCAAGATAAGAATTGGCTGGTCATCTTCCTCCCCTAGTGTTGTTCTACAACACATTGACATCACTACTAGAATCTGAGATCCTGACTTGGTTTTTTGTTCTATCATACATCATCTCCCCCTTAGATATAAGTTGTTATTCTAAGTCAGAGGACCCCTTTAATAAACTCTAAACTGAACTGCAACCACTTTACCCTAGAGTTTGGGATATAAAAATACACATCAATAATAAACTCACCCTAAAAAACTACATCTGAAGGTGTAAAACTTTACCGCCTTAAAAATGGGTCTGAGATGTCACACAGTGCTTAGGGTCACAAGTGATCCCAAGCTAACCCTTCGACTGGCATACTTACAAACAACTAAATAAAATACATAAATCTGAACATAATTAGCGGAAACATAAAAATTCTCTAAATTCGATCAATAAAAATCTGAATTTACAAGATTACAACTCTTCTTTTGACAAAAAAACTTAAATAAAATACATTAACACTACTGACTATCTATGAAGCCTCTACTAGTACTGACTATAGGTAGCCGGGTCATGAATCCCAACTATCCCAACTCAATACGATTGAATAAATAAAATATAATACTTCTCTAAATGTATGAATGACTCAAGCCCTTGAATCAAAAGGACTCATCATCTGCTCACTGAAAGCTGGGAACTGACTGAATATGGTATATGCGCTACAACTTGTACCTACATTATGAGACAATGTAGCACATAAATATATATATATATGTGGACGGTACTTTAAGGGTGTACTGAGTATATGGGGGTGTATGCATTTACATAAACAATATTGTTACTCTTTATAAAATCATGCATGCTGACATAAATGACTCACATAGCTTGAATAAAAATCTGAAATATAAATCTCATAAATCATGAATAATGAAACAAGTAGTATAAATCTCGTGAGTCATTTCACTTGCTTTTAAAATCTGTATTCTCCTCTTATTATTATAACATGTAAGCTAGATGAAATCTGAAACTCATTTTGTATAGTAAACTCTTTAGCTTAATACTTTAAATCCATAAACCTGTTTCAAGAGTGGGGGACATCTTTGGGAGGTTTTTGTAACCGACCTAAACCATGTAAGCTGACATGGAGTCCAACTTCTTTCCCATGTTGGGGAGATCTGTTCTACCTTTGCCATCAGAATAGAACCTTAACTTAAAGGATCACTAGCTTAACCCTCTATGGGAAAATTCAAAAACCTATCGAAGAGGTCTAACCTGAGGTCATGCATGATATAAATCTGAATTATACTGCTCATTAAAAGTACTGCTTGAGCACTTGAACTGAACATACCGTAAAGCTTGAGTACATGAGTCATGAGCTGCATGACCCAGATTTGGAGTTCATAACTTATGGAATGTGATTCTAACTGCTAAAAGAACTAGAACTCCTCCTTTTGGGAACTAGGAGAGCATAATTCTCTATCATATGCATGAACGTGAATTAAGTTCATGGAACTAACACGTAAGGCATGAGTAGATATTGGGACAAATGAAAATACTGTAATAAGATTAGGTCAAGCATCAATCTTTCTCACGGCTATTCTACAACTTACTGGTACAGCTACTAGAATCTCAAAGCTTGACTTGGTTACTCATTCTATCATCTCCCTTTAGTTGTAAGCCATCACTCTAAGTTTGTGAACTACTATTAACTCTAACCTAAAATGTACTCACTTTGCTCTAGAGTCTGGGATATAATTAGTACACAGGAAACCAAACTTACCCTGAAGGACTATATCTTCACGTATATCACCTAAAGCTAATACTTCTTTCTAAGATTTGACTCTTAAACTTATATGACCCCAAAAGTCATCATATAACAACTTAAACACTCACCAACTTAGATTTTAACATTTGACATGGATATCATCATCCTTTAATAAACCACGCTACTCCCTTCATACTCTACTAACATCACATACTATCACATCTCCAAAATTACATTTTCTTTAAACTATAGGAATCAAGATCATACCAACAAGGCTCAATACTATGAATCAAACTCCTTAACTTAGCTATTAAGAACATCATATACTATACAACTAGTCTCCTTCCTCTTAGTAACTCAACGGTACTACTAATGACACAACACTTAATAAATTTCAAAAATAGCGGAGCCCCATATCATCTTGGGAACACCTTAGTATCATACTTACAAAATCATACTTATTCATGAATATCTGGACTCAAACACTTACATCCACTATTCAAGCCTATTAGATCACTTCCTTATAACTAGTACCATTAACCAAGAAATTGTCACATCCTCCTTCATGACCACCAATCATTAAAACTTAATGTCTAGCGCTCAACATGATTTATAACCCCACCTCACACACAATTGTCACTTGGAAACTATAAGAAAAACATCAAGAAATACTAGCCTACTCAAACCTGATAACAATAATAATTATTCATAATCATATGGCCTATCTTAATCACAATCCATTAATACATCCTTCATCCATACATCATTACTATATACCTATCTATAACCTAAACTTCTTTCATAGCTTTATAGGTTTCATCTAAACTTCTTCGTGCAATCTCAAGGAACCCTAAATTAACAATGCTCATCCACCAAGTTCTTTCATCAATAACCTATACTTTTCTAGAACAAAAAACTCTGTCAATAACTCTTTTCATACTTCAAGCAAACAACAATTTACCTCAACTAATAACTTTCTCTACCTTCTACTAAACTAACATACAAGGACATATCACTTCATTACTAAATCAATCATATGCAAAAAAATTTGGCTATACATATATCAATAAATTGTACTTACCACCCTTCTTGTCAATACACCTCTAAACCCCCAGTTCCAACCAACACAAGAACAGCAAGGTAAACAACAAGTTTTAGTGAATTAAAATAGGCCTCACACAGCTTCACTAGACTTTGATTTTTGTGTTTTGAACAAGAAAATAGATTAATAACAAGGAAACTATGCTAGTGAATTGAAAGATCCCTATATGGCTTCACTAGACTTTTAGTTTCAACAACACAATGATAACAAGATTACAAGAGATAGAAATTTTGCACATAATATTCAATGATCTAAGAATACACATCTTACTCTGTCTTAACTGAATCTCATAAGAATGAGGGCATAAATTTAAACTTGAGGGGCTTATAACACACTAGAAGGCCCCTCTCAAGCAGCTTTATGAGACTTCTAAAACTTCCTGGTATCAAGTCTGAGAGCATTATTAGGGTAGGAAATGGGAACTTACCGATCATGTTACCTCAACAATAGTACATAGATAGAGAAGTATAAATTATCATTATGGAATCTGAAAGCATATCTAACTTGGGCTTAGTGTACAATTTTTATGAACATGAATAAAGCTCTTCAAACTTTGGAATTTAAAAGCACTGATAGGATACTTTCTAGTCCACTTAAAATTACATAACTATCTATAGAGAATATCTGAGAAAGCTTTATCAATAAAGACTTAAGCTTGACTGTTTTTGATACCTTGAAAATAAGGAAGAGATGGCTTGAATAGAGTAAGATAAAAATCTACATAAGTTTCTTAGAGAACCTTTCTATAGCATGATCTGAGACTTGAAAGAATTGAAATATTTCCTGAATGCCTCATAACCTCTCCAAGAAAAGTATAGATATCTCTGTACCATTCCGCAAGACTCTACTAGACATGGCTCACGGTCACCCTAGGACACTTGAACTCTATGCTATGATACCAAGTTTGTAACACCCCAAAAATGGGTCCCGAGACATCACACGGTGCTTAGGGTCACAAGTGATCCAAAGCTAACTCTTCTACTGGCATACTTACAAGAAACTAAATAAAATACATAAATCTGAACATAATCAGCGAAAACATAAAACTTCTCTGAGCTCGATCAATACAAATTTGAATTTGCAAGATTACAACTCTGCTTTTGACAAACTGAAATAAAACACATTAAACCTACTGACTGTCTATGAAGCCTCTACTAGTACTGACTATAGCTAACTGGGTCATGACTCCCAACTATCCCAACTCAGTACGACTAAATAAAGAATATACACTACTTCTCAAACTGTATGACTGACTCAAGCCTTTGAATTAAAAGGACTCATTACCTACTGACTAAAAGTTATGAACTGACTGAATATGGTATATGCTACAACTTGTACCTACATTATGAGACAATGTGTCACATAGACATATATGTGGATCAGTACTTCAAGGATGTACTAAGTATATGGGGGTGTATGGATTTACATAAAAAATATCATTACTCTTTATAAAATCATGCATGCTAACATAAATGACTCACATAACTTGAATAAAAATTTGAAATATAAATATCATAAATCATGATTAATGAAAAATGTAGTATAAATCTCGTGAGTCGTTGCACTTTCTTCTAAAATCTATATTCTCCTCTTATTCTCATAACTTGTAAGCTAGATGAAATCTGAAACTCGTTTTATATAGTAAACTCTTTAGCTAATACTTTAAATCCATAAAACTGTTTCAAGAGTGGGGGACATCTTTGGGAGGTTCTTCTAACCAACATAAACCATGTGAGCTGACATGGAGTCCAACGTCTTGCCCAAATTGGGGAGAGCTGTTCTACCCTTGCCATCAGAACAGAACCTTAATCATACCCAACTCGGTGTTAAATACTAGGGCATGAGACCTTAATCATACCCAACTCGGTGTTAAATACTACTCCCATACTTATTGCTCAGAACTTTCAGAAAATCAATCTTAAAATAGCATAAGAGTTTGTAATCTAGACAAATTACGCTTATCTTCTTTAAATTTCAAACTATGCGAATACTGTGGATTCCTTGTCTTAGCTTAGGATCAAAAGATCAATTTCTTTCTTAAAACTTGTTAAACAATCATTAACTTAAACTGGAAACCTATTTTATGGGCCACCGCGATGCGCCACTATTGCGGTGGCTCACTGGAAATTGACAAATGGAATCTGGGAGTCACTGCGACGCGGAACCATCGCATTATCCCACTTTTTAGGACCTAGAACTTCAGCGCAACGCATCACAATTGCGCTAGGCCATTGGAAATTAACTATTTGAAAATTGGGGTCCTCCGCGATACGCCACTATCATGGAGTTCCACTGTAATTTGACAATTGTTAAATGGACCCTCTCTGCGATGCGCCAAATACTAAAATAATAGTGTTTTACAACTAGAACTTAGATTAGCCATAACTTCTTGTCCGGTTTTCGAATTGGGGAGAATCTTATATCGTTGGAAAGCTAATTCAATTTTCCACACGATAAAAATTTAAAATTCGGAAAATTCAATATGATTTAAACATTACTCACTTTGGAAGTCATTCCTCAATCTTATAGATATGAAATTAAGCTTAAGGAAAGTTCGGGGTATTACAAAAAACCACTACTAATACTTACTTTTGAGATAGAACTCTTAACTTTTAAAGCCTCAATAATCATCATGTAATAACTTAAACACCGACTAACTTAGAATCTTCAAGAGTATTATCATACCTTGAATTCACACTATCAAAAATTTCAAGTCTTCTTTACATTAGCTCAATCATCCATAATTCAAACTTAGATTCTAACACTTAACATGGATATCTACAGAACTTCACATACATAAATATCCCCTAACTGCTACTAGATAATAGTCATGAAATAGTAATCCACACCAAATCTTATGAATATATTCAACCTTAACAAGCTCCCCTACCTTTGTGGTCACTGCCTAATCTCTATTCTGACTAAAGCATTAACATACTCTAAGTCTCCCTTAATTGAGAAATATCTCTCAAAGTGCTATTAATTAAACTACACAACACTTTTATGGTTTCATGGATTCATAATCTACTAAATTCAGATAAACATTATCCCCATTTTACTTTTGTTAAAACTTCTAGGTTCATGCTTCTAACTCCGGATCATATGCTGTCATAGGATTATGAGAAGGGATTTGAGGGTACATCTAACTTTGGCTTAGTTCAAAATTTTCATGAACATGAATGAAATATTTCAAACTTCAGAACTTAAAAGCACCGATGGGATACTTTTGAGATAGCATAAAATTCGATAACTGTTTATGGGGATAGTCTGAGAAAACTCTATCTGTATAGATTTAAGATTGGCTATTATTGTTTCCTCAAGAATAAAGAAGAGTTCACATGAATGGATTAACATAAAGATTTACATAAGTTCCCAAGAGAACACTTATATTGCAGGATCTGAGACATGTAAGAAAAGAAACATTTCTTAAATGCCCTATAGCCTCTCAAAGAAAAATCCAGACATCTCTGTACCATTCTGTAAGACTCTACTATACACAACTTCATAGACACCCTAAGAAACTTGAACTCTGGGCTCTGATACCAAGTTTTGTCATGACCCAAAACTATCCCCTAGTCATAACACAGTGCTTTGAACCATAAGTGATCCCAAGCTAACCCATTAACTGGCATACTAATTGAGCAATTGATTTTGAATTGTATAAGTACAAAAGTTACTGAGTGGAAACATGATCATAGAAAAGTCTTAATAAATGTAAAACTTATAAAGTTTACAACATGATAAAACTAAAGAAAAAAAATTGAATTGTATGTAATGACTCTAACTGACTATCTATGAAGTCTCTACTATACTGACTATAGGTAGTTGGGACATGCTTGCATCTATAACTTCCCAAAATAGGAGAACTCATCACCTATTGGCTGAGAGCTGAGAACTATCTGACCCTGGTGAATGAGTTATATTTGGTACCTATATTATGAAGGATGTATCCATAAATGCATATATGTGGTTAGCACATTGGAATGTACTGAGTATATAGAGACATTCACTAAATCATGGAAATGTTTAAAACATCCTTTAAAACTGGGGGCATGAGTTATTTGCTAAAACATACATTTCAAAATATGGCTATACATGAAAACTGTAAGTTATACTGAAATTTATAAATATCAGCTAAAAATAATTTTGTAAGTTGGGAAGCAGTAAAAACATGAATGTTGTATGTAAATCTCATGTAAAGCTAAACATGCTGTAAAACTGAACTAAGGGTCATGTATGGATATTGAGCATGAAAACATAAGCATGTAAAACTAAGAATGCAAGACAAGTAAAGCCTATACTAAAATGATCTGAATAACTAAATAACTAAAAATTTGATTACTTGGTCAAGAAAAACTGAACTTGTATAGACTGAATACTGACTGAAACTGTGGGAGGTATCATGTAATCTTAATGCCCCAATCTGGGCTAATAGGGATCCACCATATCACCCCAGTTGGAAGGGTGTAAGTACCTTGCCATGGGTACTAACACATGGCTATGTGGATCCACTAATATGGGTGTCACCCTCTACTGGCAGGTGCCCCTAAGTGAATGTCAACCCTCTATTGGCAGGAAGACCTCTCAAAACATACACTGGCTATGTAGTTCTGGGACTCAAAGGACTACTACTAATGGTCACACCCTTTACTGCAGGTGATCCACCATCCTTGGGTTCACTCGGTGCTAAATAATACTCTCATCTGAACTGACATGGAACATAACTGAAATATACAGTGATAACTGATTTTCTCATATAAGGTATTCTGAAAAATGCAGTGCATATATAATCTATAGTAAGCATGAATATGTTGTAACGCCCCAAGAACCTATCCCGAGATGTCACATGATGCTTAAGGCCACACGTGGCCTCAAGATAACCCTCTAAGCCTGTCATCACTTTCTGAACTCATTATAGTGCAAATCATGCTAAGATAAAGAGGAATAACTATGTCATGAACATACTAAAATACAAAGTAATACCGTCCTGTACAAACAAAATACTGAAATCTTTGTACATGTTGGTACACTAGTCTGAAAAAGCCTCTACTGCATAGGACTGAGGATCCATTGGGATAGATCCCCAACTAACTCGTACTGAACAGAAAGTAAACAACTATCTATTTATAAGAAAAAATTGGAGACAAAGGTCCTCAAGACAGGAGGACTCACCAACTGCAGAAATGTAGATGAAGGTACTCAAAGATCACTATCACTGCTGAGACTGAGCACCTGAACCAATATCATGAGGAAGTATAAAATACGAAATAGTATGGGAGTTAGTACTTGGGAATGTACTGATTATGTGGGGGTGGATACAACATTTTAAATAATATCATAAATGTATAAGAAAATCATGTATACTGACAATAATAACTCTCTTCGCTTGAATTATCGAAAACATCATTTCCGTAAGTCATCCGTAATAACATATGCTTCATAAATCTCATAAATCATTTAACTCAACTCAAACTCTTTGACTCATGACTTAGAGTTACTCAGTAACTCATGGTACTTAGATCATTATGGACGTGGGAGTTTCTTATAACCGATATAACTACACCATGTGAGCCGCATGGAGTGGAACGTTTTTCCCTTCTAAGGAAAGAACCCTACATTGGCGGGGGTTTTGTAATCTTGCTAGGGAGTACTACCTCAATCTCATTATCACAATCCCATACTCGACCTCTGGCCCACAATTATCAACATCAATCCTACGGTGGCACGTAATTTTAGGGAAATACCACATTTCCCGCTCGGTGCTAAATATATGTTAGGAAATCCACCTTAATCAATATCAACTCATGGTTCTATTTTAAAGACCAAAACAAAAATATATATCTCATCTGTAAATCATAAACATCTTGTGGATTCCTAAACCGACTCAACTCAATACAATCTTTCTCAACATCAAGTACATTTGTTTTTTGAATCATTTTCAAATATCAAAAGCTTCAAGAAAACATCATAGGAATCATTCTTGACTTTCAATCTCAAATATCGATATTTATTAAATAGTCAAATTTCTCATGGAAAAGCATAACTCATGACACCTTTCTTAAATCACTTAGAAATCATCAATACATAATGACAATATACAACTCATGGAATAAATTCTCAATTTAAGAAACATAATGGTGAAATAATCACAAATAAAGAAATTTGGGTGTAAACCCACCTGCAAAATCATGTAAATAAATAATAGAAAGTAAATATTTAGGAACAAGAACGGAAGGAGTGTTCTTGTTCAAACCCCACATACCTTGGATTATAACTTTGGAGATGTAGAAACTTGTTTGGAACTTCTTCCTTACACTTTTAAGCTAAGATCCTTGATGCCTTTGACTAGGGGAGCTTAATTCTTGGACAACTTGGAGAAATCTATGGAAGATCCTTGAATTTCTTGGAAGGATTTTTGATTTTTGGGTTGAGAGAAAACCCTAGTTTTCTAGAAAATTCTTGGAGAAATTGGAGAGAAATAGGAGAAAATGATCTTCTCTTTACTACTTTGATGTATATATAAGGCAACAAGGAGGGGAAATGACCAAAATGCCATTTAGAAAAATCTGAAATTTGGAGATCGGGGCCTGTGACAGTCGATCTGACGGTCTGTCAAGTCTCCTAACGGTCCACTAGATCATGTGTCACTCGAGTGCCAAAACTGGAATTTTCTGCCTCAACGTGACGGTCGAAGTGATAGTCTGTCAAGAAACTGACAGTCTACCAAGTCGTCCATCACTCGAGTGCTAAATCTGGACCATTCTACCTCGATGTAATAGTCGAATTAACTATCCGTCAGGAAACTGATGGACCACCAAGTCGTCCGTCACTCATGGGCCAGAAATGAGACATTCTGTCTCGACCTGACGGACCTCTTGACGGTCCATCAACTTTTTGATGGTCCACTATATTGGCCATCACACGGTGACCAGGAAGAGGGGTAAATTCCTTGGCTTGATAGGACACTTGACGGTCCTTGGTCGACCATCAGACCTGGGTGATCCGATATCGCTGAGTATATAACTCCCTCATCCAAAGTCGGATTTCAATGAAATTGGTATCGATTGAAAGCTTATTCAATGCTCTACATGAGAAAAAGTAGAAATTAGAGAAATACAACATGGTTTAAACATTAATCACTTTGGAAGTCATACATATCTACTCAAAAGACGGATTTAGGCTTAAGAAATAATCGGGGTATTACAATATCTCCTCCTCGGACATATTCATCCTAGAATGTTTCCAAATAGGCCAAGAACAAGAGAAAATAAGGATGCACAGCTGGAATGACTCACATTAAAGGGCTCACAATACTCTCAACTTTTGAATACTTCACCAAATGCCCGAATCATAGAGGGAATAACCATATAGTTGAATACATTAGATTAGGAGGAAACTAAATAAGGGGAATAGTACCTTCAACTTGATTTGGACTCACGGAGAAAAGATGAGGGTAACTAGCTCGCATATCTACTTCTGCTTCCCATGTGGCACCCTCTACTGATTGATTTCACCACGGAACTTTAACAAAGGGAACTTCTTTGTTCCTTAGTCTACGGACTTGATAATCTACAATTTCAACCAAGATTTCATTATATGAAAGGCTATTCTGAACATCACAAATTTCTGACAGATCAACAAAAAAGAGTCTACAGTGTGCTTCTTGAGCATAGAAAAATGAAATACAGGAGGGCAACTCAATCTCATAAGCTGCTTTCCCAACATGATTCAAAACTCTATAAGGGAGAACATATCTGGGACTCATCTTTCCTTTCTTTCCAAATCTTTTCACCCCTTTCATGGGTGAAATTTTCAAATACCCTAAATTAACTTAACTTTCTCCATAACCTCAAATACAGTATCAGTTTGAATCACAGCATCTTCACCCACTTTGAACCAACCTATGGGTGATCTACATCTTCTCCCATAGAAAGCTTCAAATGGAGCCATTCTAATGCTAGCATGAAAACTATTGTTGTAAGCAAATTCAATCAATGGCTAATGTTCATCCCAGCTTCCTTTGAAATCAAGAACACATGTCCTCAATATATCCTCCAAAGTCTGGATAGTCCTCTCAGCCTAACCATCTGTCCGCGGATGAAAAGTGAAGCTAAGATAAACTTGGGTGCCAAGACCCTTCTGAAAGGCTCTCCAAAACTAAGAAGTAAACTGAGTACCTCTATCGGAGATGATAGACAATGGAACTCCATGCAACCTGACTAACTCTCGAATATAAAGTTTAGCATAGTCCTTCATGGTGAAAGATGTATGTACAGGCAGAAAATATGCCGACTTAGTTAACCTGTCTACAACGACCCAAATAGAATCATGATGACAACGAGAGAGAGGTAAACCGGTCACGAAATCCATGTTCACCACTTCCCACTTCCAAGATGGAATGCTAAATTCTTGCATCACGCCACCAGGTCTCTGTTGCTCTATCTTTACCTGCTGGAAAGTTGCACACTTTTCTATGAACTTTGCTATATCCTTTTTCATATCATTCCACTAATAAATTTTCCACAAATCACGGTACATCTTGGTAGAACCGGGATGAATAGAATACCGTGCGCCATGCACCTTAGCCATAATTCTCTACCTCAGATCATTAACATCAGGCACACACAATCTATTGTGATATCTCAATACACCATCTCTCCCTTGAGAGAAAACCTCCACCTTTTTGTCTTTAACTAATTCCATCAGTTTGACCAAACGAGAATCCGTATCCTGCTTCTCCTTCACTTCCAAAACTAGAGAAGATTCGGAACTACTTTGGACCCAAATATTACCCTCACCTGAGTCAAGCAATGTTACACCTAACCTAGCCTAACGATATACTTCATAGGCTAAGTACTTCTTATCTTCCTCAACATGTGCTACACTACCCATGGACGACCTACAAAGGGTATCTCCCACTACATTAGCCTTGGTCAGGTGATACAACACACTCATATCATATTCCTTCAGTAATTCTAACCATCACCTCTACCAAAGATTCAACTCTCTCTGAGTGAACACATACTGTAAACTCTTATGATCCATAAAGACATCAACATGAACACCATAAAAATAGTGTCTCCAGATTTTCAAAGCAAAAACTACTGCAGCTAACTCGAGGTCATGGGTCGGATAATTCTTTTCATGAGGTTTCAACTGCCTGGAGGCATAGGTTATAACCTTACCCTTCTGTATCAACACGCAACCCAAACCAATTCTAGAAGCATCACAATATACCACAAAATCATCTACACTATTAGGTAGGGTCATCACAGGGGCTAAAGTGAGTCGAGTCTTCAAGTCCTGAAAACTCTTCTCGCAAGAATCTAACCACTAAAATTTAACCTTTTTTCGGGTCAACCGGGTCAAAGGAGCAGCAATGGAAGAGAAACCTTCAACAAAACGATGGTAGTAGCTAGCTAGACCCAAGAAACTCCTAATATCAGATAAAGAAATAGGTCTAGGCTAATTCTTCATAGCTTCTACCTTTTGAGGATCAACTCGAATACCTTTAAAAGAGACAATATGACCCAAAAAGGCAATTGACCAAAGCCAAAATTCATACTTGCTAAATTTGGCAAACAACTACTAATCTCTAAGGGTTTGCAAGACAATTCAGAGATGATTTGCATAGTCATTTTTACTTCAAGAGAATACAAGAATATCATCTATGAACACAATAACAAACATATCCAGGTAATTTCTGAACACCCGATTCATGAGGTCCATCAAAGCTGCTGGATCATTAGTTAACCCAAAGGACATGACCAATTCAAAATGACTATAATGAGTTCAGAAAGCCATCTTTGGAATATCACACTCTTTGACTTTAAGTTGGTGATAACCGAATCTCAAATCTATTTTTGAGAAGTAGCTGGCTCCTTGCAGCTGATCAAATAGGTCATCAATTCTAGGAAGAGGGTACTTGTTCTTGATTCCTTGTTAAGCTAACGATAGTCAATGCGCAATGAACCATCTTTCTTTCGTACGAGTAGAATGGGTGCACCCCAGGGAGACACACTAGGCCTTATAAAACCCTTATTAAGAAGATCTTTGAGTTGCTCTTTCAACTCCTTAAGTTCTGTAGGGGCCATACGATACGGAGGAATAGAAATAGGTTGTTTATCAGGGAGAAGATCAATTCTGAACTCTATATCTCTATTGGGAAGTACCCCTGGGAGATCTTTCGAGAAAACATCAGGAAACTCATTGACAACACTAATACATTGAATAGTCGGAGTCTCAGACTTAGTGTCCTTAACTCGAACTAAATGATAGATACAACCCTTGGATATCAATTTCCTAGCTTTAAGATAGGATATGAAATGACTTTTAGGAGATACAAAATTTTTGAACCACTCAAAGACTGGCTCATTAGGAAATTGAAAATTGACTATACGAGTATGACAGTCTATAGATGCATAACAAGAGTGAAGCCAACACATACCCCAAATAATATCAAAATCAACCATGTCTAGCTCAATCAAATCTACAAACATGACTCTGTTAAGAACAGTGATAGGACACTTCTTATTTACTTTCTTAGCAACAATAGATTCACCCATTAGTGTAGAGACTAGAAAAGGCTCAGAAATCTTTTCAGCACTAATTTCAAAAGTCACAGCCACCAATGGAGTCATATAAGAAAGACTTGACCCAGGTTCCATCAACACATACACATCAAAATAAAATACACGAAGTGTACTAGTAAAAATATTTGGTGAATTCTCCTGCTCCTGGCGGGGTGGTATAGCATAAAAGTGATTATGACGTTGACTACCTACAGTACTAGATGAGGCACCCTGAAGGGGAGTGGGATGAATTATAGGGGATGGAGCACTAATAGCCTGATTCTGGGGATGAACATCTTGACTCCCCTGACTAGCATAAGGGTAATCCCTGAACTTATGGCCAAACTTACCACAACCAAAACAACCCCTCTGATCGACTAAGCACTCATCGGCATGGTCCCTACCGCACTTTAGACATGGTGGAGGATGAGGTTGTTACTCACACTATCTTGGGACCTAGACATAGTAGGCCTACTACCCTGCTCCGACCTAATTCTGAATGCAAAAGTACTGGTTGATGAAGGCGCTGGCATAAGAGAATGGCTTCGGAACTGAGGGCGGATCCCTCCATAAAATCTAGTCTGACTATACCCCTGTTGCTCTGATCTGTTGAGCATGAATCATTAGTCTTGAAAGGTCCATGTCTCGATTAAGCATAGAAGATCTACGCTCTTTCATAACATAACCAGATACACCGGTTAAGAACTTACTCATACTAGTTCTAGAATCAGCCATCATATCGGGAGCATACTTAGATAATAGGTTAAACTTATGGAAATACTCTTTAACTATCATGGGGCCCTATCTCAAGTTCATAAATTCTTCTAATTTTGCTTCCCTCGGCTCCAGGGTAAAAAAATCTATCTAAGAAGGCATCTTGGAATAATTGCTAAGTCACAGGAGTATCATTCTCCCCTCTACTCTTCCTCTACATCTTCATCCAATCATAACTAACATCTTTCATTCGATAGGCAGCTAATTCAACACTCTCTTCCTCAATCACGTGTATAAACTAAGTGATCTTTCTCACTTCATCTAAATATATTTGTGGGTCATCACCTTCTTTCAACCCATAAAACTCAGGTGGATTCATTCGCATAAAGTCAGAAACCCGGGTTGCAGTAGAATTATTCCCTTGTGGAGGTGGAATAATATCCTGGGTGTTGGCTTGGGCGTTGGCGGTAACTACCTGGGCTAGTTCTTGGAAAGCTTCCCAGAATTCGGCATGGGACACCATCTCACCTAAAGAATCAACGGGTTGAGCTCGTTCATTTTTTCTGCGAGCTCTACAAAGAGGCATTTTCTATCATAAGAGAGCACAAATTAACAAAAGAGAGAACCAATATAGGCACGATAGACTCTTGAAAGAAAGAAACAACTTTTCCTAATACATCTCGTAGCCTTTTGCTTATAGATTTGGCATGCTACACACCGATGATCAAGACTATACGTAACATGGCTTGCCAGGCTAGCTAGGACTCCTTGAACCTTAGGCTCTGATACCAAGCTTGTAATGCCCCAAGAACCTATCCTGAGACATCATAAGGTGCTCAAGGCCACACGTGGCCTCAAGCTAACCCTATAAGCCTATCATCACTTTCAAAACTAATTATAGCACAAATCATGCTAGGATAAAGAGGAATAACCATGTCATAAACATACTGAAATATAAAGTAATACTGCCCTGTACAAATAAAACATTGAAATCTCTGTATACACTGGTACACTAGTCTGACAAAGCCTCTACTACATAGGACTGAGGAGCCATTGGGATAGATACCCAACTGAATCGTACTGAACTGAAAGTAAACAACTATCTATTAATAAGAAAAAATCAAAGACAAAGGTCCTCGAACCATGAGGACTCACCAACCATAGAAATATAGATGAAGGTACTCAAAGATCACTGTCACTGTTGAGACTGAGCACCTAAACCTATATCATGAGGAAGTATCGAATAAGAAATTGTATAGGAGTCAGTACTTAGGAATGTACTGAGTATGTGGTGGTGGATGCAATATTTTTAATAATATCATAAATGTATAAGAAAATCATGCATGCTGACAATAATAACTCTTTTCGCTTGAATTATCTAAAACATCATTTCCATAAGTCATCAGTAATAATATATGCTTCATAAATCTAATAAATCATTTAACTCAACTTAAACTCTTTGACTCATGACTAAGAGTTACTCGGTAACTCATGGTACTTAGATCATTATGGACGTGAGAGTTTCTTATAACTAATATAACTACACCATGTGAACCGCATAGAGTCCAACGTTTTACCCTTCTAAGGAAAGAACCCCATATTAATGGGGGTGTCGTACTCTTCCCAGGGAGTACAACCTCAATCTCATTATCACAATCCCATACTCGGCCTCTGGACCACAATTATCAATATCAATCCTATGGTGGCACGTAGTTTTGGGGAAATGCCATATTTCCTGCTGAAATGCTAAATATTTCTCCCAGACTCAAATCAGAACGCGTTAGGAAATCCACCTTAATCAACATCAACTCATAGGTCTATTTTAAAGACTAAAACATAAATATATATCTCATCTGTAAATCATAAATATCTTGTGGATTCTAAACCTGCCTCAACTCAACACAATCTTTCTCAATATCAAGTATATTTGCTTTTCGAATCATTTTCAAATATCAAAAGCTTCAAGAAAACACTATAGGACTTATTCTTGACTTTCAATCTCAAATATCAATATATATTCAATAGTCAAATTTCTCATGGAAAGGCATAACTCATGACGTTTGTCTTAAATCTCTTAGAAATCATCAATACATAATGACAATATACAACTCATAAAATAAATTCTCAATTTAAGAAACATGATGGTGAAATAATCATAAATAAAAAATTTGGGTGTAAACCCACTTGCAAAATCATGTAAATAAATAATAGAAAATAAATCTTTAGGCACAAGAACGGAAGGAGTGTTCTTGTTCAAGCCCCACATACCTTATATTATAATTTTGGAGATGTAGAAACTTGTTTGGAACTTCTTCCTTACACTTTTGAGCTAAGATCCTTGCTGCCTTTGACTAGGGGAGCTTAATTCTTGATCAACTTAGAGAAATCTGTGAAAGATCCTTGAATTTCTTGGAAGGAGTTTTGATTTTTGGTTTTAGAGAAAACCCTAGTTTTCTAGAAAATTCTTGGAGAAATTGGAGAGAATATGAGAAAATGATCTTATCTTTACTACTTTGATATATATATAAGGCAATAAGAAGCAGAAATGACCAAAATTCCCTTGGGAAAAAGCTGAAATTTACTAATTAGGTCCTATGATGGTTGATCTGATGGTCTGTTAAGTCTCCTGAAGGTCCACCAGATCATCTGTCACTCGAGTGCCAAAACTAGAACGTTCTACCTCAACGTGATGATCGAAGTGACAGTCTACCAGAAAATTGACGATCGACCAAGTCGTCCGTCACTCGAGTGCAAAATCTGGGCCATTCTGCCTCGATGTGATGGTCAAATTGATGGTCCATCAGGAAACTGATGGATCACCAAGTCGTTCATCACTCAAGGGCCAGCAATGAGACATTCTGTCTTAACCTGACAGACCCCTTGACGGTCCGTCAACTTTTTGACGGTCCACCATCTTGGCCGTCACACGGTGATCAAGAAGAGGGGTCACTTCCTTGGATTTATGGGACACTTTATGGTCCACAAAGGACCTAACGGTCCGCTAGGTCAACTGTCAAACCCGGGCATTTCGATATCGCTGAGTAAAAGGGCTATAACTCCCTCGTTCGAAGTTGGATTTCAATGAAATTAGTATCAATGAAAAACTTATTCAATGCTCTACATGAAAAAGTAGCAATTAGAGAAATACAACATGGTTTAAACATGAATCACTTTGAAAGTCATACAAATCCACTCAAAAAATGGATTTAGGCTTAAGAAACGATCGGGGTATTACACATGTAAACTATTGTATTTAACATAAAATAATACTGGTGAGTTCATTATAAGAATAATGATCTAAATATGGTGATAAAATTATGATTTTGACTGACTTGTTACTTAAAACTCTGAAAGAAGAGTAAATACATAGGTATCGAGTTTTCATAATTGACCAATAATGAATGATAAAAAAATAAGATAATATTACTTAAAACATTGGTAGAAAGTCATAACTTCAGTGTCCCAAAACATAATACATTTCAATAAATGAACAAGGTATATGAATTAGAATATGGGGATGAAATGAACTTTGAAGTATATCATGTTCACATGATTTAATACATATATTCGATAATTTAACATGATATTGAACAAAATATTACATGGGGATTTGAAACTTCAAGTATATAGGAGCATAAATTACATGGGTTAGAATTATCAGCATGGCTTGAATGTAAATTAATAATGGAGCATGTACAATTTCATAATTTCATTGAATATTCCACAAATACTTGCAATTCAAAGAATAAAATAACCTAATTTACATGGAACACACATTCACATGGTTTGAATTTATATTTACGAAGAAAAGCATAGATTAATTAATCTTGAACATGTATATTTTTATTAAAAGAGGGGAAATTCATACTTTAAACCAAAAATAGGGTTTTTTGGGATCAATCGGTTAAAGGAATCCATTGATGAATACCCCACATACCTCAATTACTTGAGTCCTTGAAGAAAAAATTGAACTCGGAGCTTGGATACTTGAATTCTTGGAGAGAAAATTGAATTTCTTATTCTTGGGAAGAGAGGCTTGAATTGCTCGTTCTTAAGAAGTGGAAGGGTTTATACGTGAGTACCTTTAAGGGTAATAGAAAAATAATGCCCTTTTAAGTGTTATAGGTCATGTTTTGGATGACTGTCGTTGAAGGGAAAGGACCAAATTACCCCTTGGCCCCTTTAATCATGAAGCTAAAAATATAACGCCTCTATATAGCAGACCCTACAGCGGGGAAATAGACTATATATCTATTTATATATATATCAAATTATATGAAAACTTTAACTAGTTGTCCAAAATGAGCATAATAGCATACAATTATCATAAATAAGCTCGTCTAAAGATAAGGTAATTCTAGCCTACCTCGATACTAATAACACCCCACATTTTTGGGTTAGATGTTGAATGATCGTTCCTACATGTCTAAACTCTAATACCATGATTTGTATTTGAATACATGTGTAATGATCATATCCTAGTGTAAAGAGTGCTTATTAGTTGAAAATGTTCATAAAAATCACATAGAGCAAAGTTGAGCTAAGAGCCTTTGAATATATATATATATATATATATATGACTTATTTATCTAGTTTGGACCATATTTTAGTAAATATTGATTTTGTTATTTTTTAGTATGATGTAGTATTTATGAGCTTAGGATATATTATTTAAGTTGTGAGACCTTGGATTCATCTAATTTTAACTAAGTTACCTGAAAGGTTATTTAAATGTATTTTAATCACGATATAGGGTCAGTATATACTTTATTTCTATCATTTATTATGAAACTTGACACCATTGTGGCATAGGTTATGGTAGGATTTGGATTTTAATTTCATAATTGTATATGATTACTATAAGTTTTGGTTCGAGTCCGATAACTAGTTATGATGATTTGGAAATTTTGGTACTGATTATTATTGTTCTGGGAGTTGTGGTTCCTCTAAGTTATGGTTTGAGTTCGACATCTGATTAAGATTTCTGTTGTATGTCATGTGTGTCTCCTCTGATTATTACCCACTAATTCTGATTTAAATCTGGCATATGGCCTCTCATTATTATCTATCACTATCAGTTCAAGCTTGGCGTCTAGCCTCTCGTTATTACCCATTGGTCCTGGTTTAAGCCCAGTACACATCTCAATAACTATTATGAATTCCTGGGATTTTTTAATTTATAAGTTATTTATTTATTTTCTTTAATTACTTCCAATATGTCCTAACGGCTTATGGGGGCATGGTTTGATTAAGTGTCTACTTCAGTATACCTGGTGAGCTTATAAGGGCCCAGTTAGTATGTTTGGTTTGCCTTTTATTACTATGTTATTTATCTTTCTGCATCATTTTTGCTATTTCTTATAGTATTTGCGTAGATCGATGGTTGTTTACCTTGTTATCCTTATTTACTGTTGACTTAGACTACACCCTCATATTTTATTTAAACTTCCTGTATTGAGCTCAGTCGGCCGATGATGCATACTGAGTACCCGTTTCTTTGGAACTCATACTACACTTCCTTATCTTTACCCTAATATAGACTCAAGTAATAGTAACTGGCGTTGACGTAATTCTTTTTTTCTAATACTGATCCAGAGCAGGGTGAGCTTGTTATTGTTCGAGGGTGATCGTTCTTTATCTATTTTAGTTTAGTCTTTTGTAATCGAGTATTCTTGTATATATTCTGTATTGAATTATGTTTAGTATTCTGGGTATCTTTAGTAGTGGCTCCAATACTGACCTTATCAGGTCTTGGGAGGGATTTATTTGTATATTTCATCCTTTTTCTTCTATCGTGTTGATATACCTTATTTGTTTCCTTTCTATTTTTTTACTTACTATTTAATACTGTTATCATAAATATGGTCTTGTTTTTGTTTCTGATAGTTAGCCCGTTACCTATGGTTTTGGGATATGGCTTGGCTTACCTACTGGTGGGATAAGGTAGGTGTCATCATGACTTGAGAAATCAGGTCATGTCATACTGTTCATTATTACTTTTTGAGTAACAAAACTCAAATTCTTATTGGTTACAAATTGCACTCATTTAACTTCAATATTCATACTTAAATTAGAGTGTCTCCTAAATACCAAGTCTCCGTGGGATTGATAAACGGCTCGCAATAGCTATTTCATTACTTTCACGACCACATACCCTTGCGTATGTGGTTGGATACAACAAGTTTTTGGCACCAACATGAAAAAGTAGCACCTTTTTAATTTTTAGTTTTTCTATTTTATTTGATAAATGCTGACAACTTGGTCTTAGCTACTGAATTTGTTGGTATAGGTTTGAATCTTAAGTAAGTTGGCAAGGATGGAGAATCGGTTAAACTATATCTCACACCTGAGTTATGCTTGCATGAATTATAGAGAGAAATAATACTTCTCTACCTAATCCAATATGTTCAACAAGGCAAAACCATTTCTGCAGCAATGAGTGATGAACAACAAGCCCACAGGATAGTATGCAAAGTGGAAATCCCACTCACAACCAATGTAACATCCAGTATCCACAGATCAAATATAGAAGGAATATTTTAGCTTAAATAGAACATAGTGCAATTGTTGCACACAAGAGGGTAGTTCATGGGCCTACCATAAGAGGATCCACAATTTCATCTTCAAAATTATCTAGAGATTAGTGAAACATTCATTCCCCTAGAAGTCTCCATAGATTACGTGAGGCTCACTCTTTTCCCATTCTTACTCTTGGGAGAAGCAAAGAAATAGTTGAAGGTAGAATTTTCAAATTCTATCATAACTTGGGACAACTTGCGCAAGAAGCTCCTTAATCAATTCTTTCCATCTGCCAAAACTGTAAGGTTGTGTAGTGAAGTATTAAGTTTTAAGCAGAAGCAAGACAAAAATCTCTATCATGCTTAGAAGAGATTTAAGTATCTTCTTAGAGATTTCTTGCATCATCAATAGAAAAATTAGGTATTAGCTCATACTTTTGTTAAAAGTAATGACCATAAGACAAAGATTTTACTAGATTCAGCGGCAGGTAGTTAGGCATTGGAGAAAACATATGATGAGTTTTATACTCTTCTCAATCGTATTTCACAAAATAAACCATATTGGCAGGGTGATGTACCCAAAAGTATAATGAAGAATCTTGAAGGTATCGTTAAGGTAGGTAGTATCATAGTATCAACTGCATAATTGGCCTTTTTTCAGAACCAGATAATGACTTAGTTCAACAAGGTAATGTGGCTTAACTTTTGGCCCAGATTAATGGAGTTCATTCTGACATGATGTGAAATTTGTTGTAATAGTGGTCACTCTGTGATTTACGTGAAACAAATATAGATTCAGTGAATTTTATGGGTAGTACACAAAAAGGGAATCAGATTTATGGCAATTCCATAATCGTAAGTGACAATGTTAGCCCAAATACTCTTGGGGAAATAATCAAGTTCAACCTTAGCAATTTCAGTAGCAGCAAGGTATTTAGAAGAACACTCAGGCCAATAATATATAAGAGACTTTGAAAAAGATTCTCGCCAACCAAGAACAAATGGTTTTAGAGATCAAAAATTAGTAATTGGGTTAAAAGAGTTTAGAGATATGGATGGTCAGTTAGCTTAGGCATAAAACACAAGACATTAAGGTGGTTTTCCAGGTGATACATAGGAAAATCTATGGCAATCATCTTGAAAAGTGGTAGAGATTTGATTAACATACCTTCAAAGAAAAATCATAAGATACAAGCAGAGTGGATCATACCTGAGTAGACAAAATATAAGTTGAATCCAAAAAATCTAAAAAAAGAAAAAGGTAAAGTCTGAGTACCCAAATAAAATTCCTGTTGAGCAAATTAAAAACAAACCACTACCACCATTCCCTCAAATGCTTAAGAAATCCAAAAAGGATACTTGTTCTATGAAGTTTTTTGACATATTCAGTGAACCTTTGTTAGATGTTTTGCAAGTAATGCCTAAATACTCTAAGTACTTGAAGTATGTGGTGAAAAATAAAAGGAAGCTTTATGATATTGAGACTATTACACTTATGGAAGAGTGCAGTTTAGTGGTTATGATCAAGATGCCCAAAAATCTCAAGGACCCTAAGAGTTTCACCTTTTCCATATAAATTAGTAAAAGTGATTTTGTTCAAGATTTGAGTGATTTAGGGGAAAATATCAATTTGATAACCCTTTTTGTGCTTAAAACTTTGGGTTTAGAAAAGCCAAGGCCCCATTTAGTTGTTTTTACAAATAGCAGATAGAACTAGAGTGATCCCCAAAGAAATCATTGAGGATGTTCTTATTAAGGTTGGTAAGTTCATTATGCTTGCTGACTTTTTTTTCTTGACTATGAGGTAAATAACAGAGTACCAATCATAATGGGACATCCATTCCTGGTTACTATTGGAGCTTTGACAGATGTTAGAGAGGCATGCATAAGATGAGATTGAATGATGAAGATGTGGTCTTTAGAATGTACATATAACTCAATACACCCTCACACTATATAGATCTATGAAATACCACATCTGTAGAAGTAGATACATGTGGGTTGGAGGAGTGCGAACATCTAATTACCTTTTTATATACTCTCATGGCATTTTCTAAATTAACGAGTAAGTCTAAGTTTGAAAAGCTTGTAGGTGAGTCTACATAAAGTGAGAAAAGTATTTAAAGAGTAAATTCTCATGTTATTGTTGGAAGAGTATGGAAGAGAATAAAGTTGTGGTTTGAAGGGAAGAAAAAATTGAGAGATGGTAGATGATAATTGTAATGTGAGTCATCCCGTGACATTAAATCAGGCACAGCTTTGGAGGGAATCCATGTTGTAATAGAGTTAGTTATTTTTATATAGTGTCACATTTTTTTTGTTTTATTTGTTTGTTTTTCAATTTAGGGGAAGTTTGAGTTCCTAATATTCTAAGTTAATGAGCTTGATGAAAGCATAAGTGTAGGGTCCCCCAACCCTCATGATGGAAATCTGAGAAAGGGACCTGATACTGGTTGGGCCTAGAGGCCCTAGGAAGTATTCCTAATTCTTATTCTTTAATTTTTACATTAGGGACAAAATCTGATTTTAAGTGTGGGGTGGGAATCTTCCTCTTTGTTTAGGTAAAGTGACTATATGATTTCTATTTTTATTTATTTTTAAGTTTTTCACTAAAGTTAAATAAATACAAAAATATTTTATCTTTGTTTATATTTTTGGTTATTTTATGCATTTAGTAGAAGCACTCTTCACCCACCACTCGATTTTTACATTTATTTTTTCGATGAGGAAACATTTGAACCTTGTATCCTTTTTTATTTTTAGGAATAATTTTTTAAAATTTTCTCATTTGAAATAAGTAGAGATGCTCTAGCTAGGTGCTACACATGATTATTTGTTCCAAGTTGTGTTGAATTCAAAGGCATGATATGAAAATTGAATGGCTTCTATGAGATATCTAGGCTCTTTTATCTCACCCTTTTGTGGTATTAGCTTAAATTTTAATTCTTGCAATTGTTTGGTTGAGAGTCTATAGAGATCCTTCAGGAAGTAAACATGTACCATGTGTTTTGAGGCTTTTGTTATATTTTGTGTGTTGATGTATAGAACTTGCCCGATTTGTTTGTAAAGAAAAATAAAGAATTATGAGTTTAGGAGATGATATAGACACTTCTTTGATAGCAATATTTTATAACTGCTTTGTCTACACTTTTCGCATGACCTTAGTTGGCTATGTTAAGCCTTAGTCTATTATTTGGTAGCTTCATATGCAGCTTATTCCATTTCTTTCAGCTGATCGTGATTGATCCAAAACTCCTAAGTGCTTAGTTGAAAAATTAAGATGTTAAAGAGTGTAAATTGAAGAATAAAAAAATGAAGTTGAAGTTCCAAAGTAATAACTATGGGTATGTTTAAAAAGTTTGTTTTTTTGGTAAAGAGTAATGCAAATAATGGAACAATTGATCAAAAGAAGAGAATCATTTGTTGATGGCAAATACTTCCTACTAAAGATATGTAAGATAGCTTAAAGAGATGGAGAAAAGCAAAAAAGAGGTGTTAAGATAAAATTGGTTAAAAAATAGGTTGGTGGGTATGAGTTTAATATAAAGTGTGGTGTATTAAAGCTCTTAGGGAAGATAGTCAATATTACTTGCCAGAATAGTTCCTACCCACCCCTTAGCCTACTTACAACTTTGTCCTAATTGATATTGATCATTGATATTCTTATATTAGTGGAGTACTACACTAAAGGAAATATTATGGTTCATCACATGTGGCAGGAAAATTCTTTGTGATAGAAATTGTAATGTAGTATTCCACTAATATTAGAATATCAAAGATCAAGATCAATTACCTCGAGGACACATCTCAATAAGTTTATATAGAGGTTGTGATACAACCTCAGACATACCATATCATCATTATCATTGTATTTCATACTTTGTGTACATTTTGTGTTGTATTTCCGTATTTGAGTTGATGTTTATTTAATTGTGTTTCATTCTCGTACTTGTACTTGGTATATGTGTATATTTTAGAACTGTTAGTGGAGACGGTGTAGGCTACCATTTGAGACATTTTCTAATTATAGATGACGTGCCCATAGTGTGTATTTATATACTTTATTTTCTACTTTTTCTCAATTTCCCTATGATACCTAATTAGTATAACTGGATCATACGCACCCCTACTATACCCTTTTAGTGAAATTCTAGGTATGACTGTGCCACATGATAGTTGATTTCAAGTGGTTCTTAGAGTATTTTTGAGGTAGCGGTTGGTCTATGCTTTAAGAGTTGATCTACTACCTTCTCTTGTTTAGTTTGTGTCTTTTTTTGTATTTGGAGATAGATTCTGATCCTTTTTGAACTATAATTTGTATATTTTGAATTTAAGATGTACTTAGTTAGATCTTACACTGTGAAACCAGATTTTGGGATGATTTATGGTATCATTGCTATGTATTTTCTACTATTGTTTATATGTTTAGTTCAAATTTGATGTAAAAGTCTTACTTTGGTTTGGATGTTATTTCTCTTACTTCATATCAGTTTAGGTGATTGACTTACTTTTCAAGACTTTTTGCGATAAGTGTCATCATGACCCTTGGATTTTGGGTCATGACATTGCTATTCATGTAGTCGTTGTAGTTGTAGGTTTAGTATCTTAGTTCAAGTAATGATTTAGCGCTTTCCTTGATTAGGCTTAGTGTAAAGAGTTGTTCAATTATGAATAGGACTTTAAGTATGGGTTGGTGATCTTAGGCGTATACGCCCAAGTGTCATTATATTTTTCTCAGTTTTAAGGATAACTCGGTGTTCATAATAAAGTATAAAGTATTATTTGTGTATTTTGTGCTAATTTTAATGTTTAGGGATTTTAAGGTGCATTTGAAACAATTCGAGAGACAAAATAATCAAATAGATATTAGACGAGATCACTAGTTAGGCCGACTAAAGCTATGCTTGTTCTAATGTACTTTTGTTCAACTTTATTTTGTTGTGTGGCCTAATATTTGTTATGAGATGTTGTAGGAGACTATTGGAGCATCTATGGAAGGTAAATTATGCCTACCCAAACCATAAAGAGTGGTAAACAAAGAACGTGTATACAAGGAACTTATGACAAAGATTTGATGAAATCCCACGTTGAGGAGCTAGTCCATTTGCCGCACCACCCAAGGAATGGAGCTACGCTGAGAAGCTAGTCCATTCACCGTACCATCCAAGGAATAGGGATAGGTCATGTACCACATTCATCACTATCTTTAGCTACTAGTTAGGCCATGCTATGTCCATGTGTTGCACACTAAGGGTCTATGCGATTAGCCATGCAATGCAACCCCTCCTCTCCTACCCCCAAAATGACTAAAACTTATTTTATCAGTTAGTTTAAGATGAGGGAAAAGTATTAATGATTATATTTCATATGTGGCATCTTATGGAAGAGCTAAAGGGATACATAAAAAGTAATTAGCCACATTTACAAGACATCTTGAGAATAATACATGTTTGGAGAGAGGATAAGTCATCAAGGTCTCTACTGTAAGGTTTTTCTTCCTTTAATTTTATTTGTCTTGTTGTTTTACTTGTGGATTCATTAATGGTGATTATTTGAATGAATATGAGTGGCTAAACATCCTCTTTCTAGCATTAAGTCTATGAGAATGATTGCTTAGCGTACATTGAAGTTGGTTAAAGTTAATTATCATATTTGGTTGTTCTTTTGTTCCTATGTGCTATTGATTTGCAACCCTTAAAGTACATCTATATTTATTTCGTAAACCCAAAAGGAGTAAAATTATATTAGAACATGGAACAGAAGGAATGGGTTCTTGTATTTTAGATGATTTAAAGATAAGATTATCAGTTAGGATAGGAATATACCTAATTTGCCTCATTTGGCTCAAATACAGGATGAAATGCAAATGCATTTGAATTAGTTCTCACATCTCCGCTCAATGATATAGTTGGAAAATTTAAATAGATGATTAGAGGCTCAGAAGGCCACAATCATTCTACTAACCCCTTGAATAAAGAACCAAGATAGCTAACTTATCCAATGAGATTGTATAGCTTCATATGAATGTTCAAGATGACTTGACCCTAGAATCCTCCTAATTATTGTTTCCAATAGTTTTAATTTCCTTTATTTCCCATTGTTACTTTTAGCATAATAAAACTCAAATTCTCATTGGTTACAAATCACACTAATTTAACTTCAATGGTAATACTTGAATTGGATACTTTGCTAAACGCAAATCCCCTATGGGATCAATATTCAGCACGTAAGAGATACTTTATTACTTGCACAACCACGTCTACTTCCATATACGATTGGACGCAATAGTATTTAAGAAAAAGCACTGAAAATCTATTGGAAACACTCAATGAAGTTAATAATAGTAAAAAAAAAAAAAGGGTTAGTATTTACAAATACCTGAAGTTACACAAATAAACTGAACTAAAGAGAAGGAAAAAGTTTGATGTAGACTTAGGCCTAAATCCTTACAAATGTCCATTTTGGCCCATCACATTTTTTTAAGCCCATTTTCCATTTCACTCTGTCTTGTCTTCAACTAAGTGTAGCACTTGGGCCATATATTTTGTATTCTTCCAAATCTCTTCATTTTGAACCCATTTTGGATCTTTGCAAGAGGCTAACTTGAGATAGTTTATGCTTAGCAAAGAAGAAGTACAATGGGAGGTGGCGAAGTCCATGATTGACTCAACTTTACTTATTTCACATGCATCAAAGTAAAAATTAAAAATGATTAAAGTCTATTAAATCATGAGAGTAAATTAATTAAGTGAAAAACATGAGCAGTACTCATAGTCAATCATGAAAGAAAGAAAAAATAAATGACCATTATAACTAAACTAATAAATAGCATAACTGATTGAACAAGAAGACTTTATAGGTAAAGATAACATAAATCCATAAAAAGGAAGAAAAATAACTCATGTCAATTATGGAAAATGATCTCAAGTGAAAATTTCCTTATCAATGCCAGAAACAAATGAAAGTAACCATCAAACAAACAAATAAGACAAAATAAAAAAATTGCCCATGATACTCCTTGCATATCTTGGACATGGACCAAAAGTAGGAAAATTACTCAAAATTTATGTTGGCAGATCAAAAGGTAGATAATACAAAACATAACTTATCCAACTGGATAATTTTATGCAATGGGACGCTACTGAGATATTGACTATGCATGTAGAAAATCTAAAACTTAAAATAAAACCTTGTGAACAGTCCATTCAAAACGTTGAGGAAGGAAAGGTGCATACTCATTTAAGAATGCAAGTTGAGTTCTTTCAAGATAATGATTTCCTACCCAAACTATATTTGATTCCAATACAAACAAATAATGATTGGACAATAGGTAAGGCAAGTTAAGGCTTGGAAAACCAAATTTACACTAAACAACAGTAACACACAAATTATCCATCTTTAAAGACTCATTCGGCATATAGAAGTATTATTTTGGGTACAGCAAAATAACACACAAGCCTACCTATGAAATAACTCAAATAGAACAATACTACAAGTAGTGAAAACACAAAAAAAATATGGCAAAAGCTAAAGATGGACACAGAGATTAATCTAAGGTTAACATATCACAACAACTTATTTTGGGTACAAGTCATAAATTTTAAAGTTATAGAATAGCAACTAGGAATAAGATAGTGACAGTATGGGTATTAAACCTTATAAACGTGAGAAATGAAAAGTAAACTATAGGATTTTTTTTTCTTCCCACATTCTGATCTTTAGGGAAGAACTGGAAAGTATTCCCCCAAAGTCAATATTTCCTTTAAAAACTCATAGCACAACTAGCTTGTGTCAATTTTAATAGGGCTATAGCATAGTTTTCCATAGAATAAGTTCCAATTGTGGAATAAAAAATGATGTTATCTATATTGAATAAGAGGGAAATGATCTTATGTGTATTTATGCACCTAAGTGTTGTTGTCTACGCTTAATTAGCTTATTTTTGAGGACTTTTCTTGTGCTTATGATGTTAATCCTTTTATGAGTGAGCATATAAAGTGTTAAAATATTATTTGATAGTGTTAAAGATGTGTTCATAATAAGTTTTGAGTCAAAATATTAAGTTAAAGTTCAAACGAGAAAACTTGTACTCTTAGCTTGAACTATGTTCTATTCTAGTAATTGGGTTGGATTCTACTGTGTTTTGGCTCTAATTTGTGGGTTTTGATATTGTAGGATGCTTGGTTAGTTGATTAAAATTATATATGGATGATATAGAAGATTTAAATCAATAGGGAAAGTTACCACAAATCTTGGACTTGAAGGACAAAGGCATGGGACAAAGCATTACAAAATCTAGAAAATTTACTCATTGGCATGTCGTGGACCCTAGACACCAGAATAAGGGTGTGGAACACCTGTGGTTGCATTATGAAATGTAAATTACAGTATAACTATACATTTTTTATGTGCCAAACTTCCTAGACAGTGCGATATTGGCGTGGCACGCTGCTATGTCAAAATCAGGCAGCTTGGTCCTATTATAAATAGGACACTCCAACTATTTTGTATTCACCTTGGATGACCTTGCGGATTCAACACATGCTCAAAAGTATTCTCTTAGGATTTTTATCCTTTTACTTTATTTTAATCTTGGATTCTTACATGGATTATTTCAATATGATTGTTGTTCCGTCCATGACTGGTTAAACACCCCTTTTCAAGGTCAAGGCCAAGAACATGAATACTCTTGTTATGAATTGAATTGATTTTAGTTATTTATCATTTTTGGTTGTTTATTTATCCTTTTTTTAACTATTTAAGGAATTTTAACCCTTATAATAAATGCATAATTCTATCATGAACCCGAAAGGAGGAACAATAGGATAGAACGTGGGGTAAATAGAATAGGATAGTAATCTCTCAATTGAAAGATGTTATGATTTTCATTTAGGATATTAATATACCTAAGTTCCCTATTTGGTTGAATTAGCGGATGAAATATGAATTCATTTAACTAAGTTCCACATCTTGGCTCAATGATGTAGTTATGGGGATAAGTTAGATAGTTGATTAGAGGTTTAGACGGCCATAGTTATAATATCAATCCCGTGGACCAAAAACCAAGATAATTAACCTAATAAACAAATTTATATATTATAGTATGATTTTTTTGTAGTGCCTTAACCCTGGGTTTCTCCCCGTTGTTGTTCAAGAACCTTTAATTTACTGTATTATTACTTTACTTTCAGTTTATAACTCTCAAACTCTTTTTGTTATGGTTAAACTTATTTAATCCTCATAGTATAACTAGAACTATATAGTTGTTTAACACAAATCCCTGTGGGATCGATACTTGGCTTTTATAATGCCATTTTACTACTTTGTCAACCACGTACACTTGTGTGTGCGCTTGGGCGTAACATGTTTTTGGCGCCATTTCCAAGAAATTCTAAATAGGCAACTGACTTAGTTTTAGTCTTGATTTTTGATTTCTTAAGTGCTAATTACTTGATCTTAGCTTTTGAATTTCCAGGCTCAGTTTTATAAAGCTAGTAAGCTAGCAAGGGATAGGGAGTTGGTTTATCCATAGCTCAAGCCAGAGTAATTCTTACACCAATTGAGGAGAGAAGAAATCCTTATCTACCAAATCCCACAAATTCACCAAGAAGAAAAAGATCATCCTACACCCATGGTTGAGGATCCACTAGCTCGGAAGATAGTTTGTGAAGTGGCAATCCCACTTATGACTAATGTTACATCCTACATTCGAAGACCCACTACAAAAGGTAGATATGAGTTGAAATAGAACATGGTGTACCTTTTGCACAGTAGATGGCAATTTACTGGCTCATTATAAGAAGATCCACAGGTTTACTTACAGAATTTTTTGGAGATCGATGACATGTTCATACCTACTAGGGTATCTACTAATTATGTGAGACTGATGCTCTTCCCCTATTAACTTTTGGGTGAAGCAAAGAAGTGGTAGAATACTAAGCCAGTAGGTTCCATCACTACATGGGATGAATTAGCCTAGAAAGAAATTTCTTATCTATTTATTTCTATCTGGAAAAACTGCAGGGTTACACAATGAGATTTTGAACTTCAATCAAAAGACAAATGAGAATTTGTAGCATGCTTAGAAGAGGTTCAAATATCTCTTTAGGGACTATCCACATTACCAGTAGTCCTATGAAGTATTAGCTCACACCTTTGTTAAAGCATCAAGCATTGTAAAAAACCTATGATGAGCTCTATACATTAATGAATTATATTGCACAAGAAAATCCAGACTTGACATTTTCAAGAGTGCAATGTGAAAGTTTGTGGGTATGATCAAAGTTGATAGTGTCACAGCCTTATCCACCTAATTTTATGCCCTTCAGAAACAAATGACGACATAATTTACAAAGTTAAGCATAAATATGTCTCAGGGTCAGGTGAATACAGTTCATCAAACCCCATCTTGGTGTGAGATTTATGGCTATAGTGGTCATTCTACAAACTTGTGTGGAGCAAATTTAGAGTCTGTAAACTTTGTGGCCAAGGAATAAAAGCCAACTTATGCAAATGCCTACAACCACAAGTGGCGGACTCAAACAAACTATTCATAGGGTAACAATCAAAATAAGCAGTTCCAATAGCAGTACAACAGATAGGCTAATAACATTGAGAAAACTTTGATGAAGGTCCTAGCTAATCAATAAGAAATGGTTGCTAAAGCTAAAAATAATAAATTGTATAAAAGAAGTTAGAGACATGGTTGGGGTGGCTAGCTTAGGTGTAGAACACCAAAGATCAAGGTGGATTGCCAGGTGATAATGAAAATCCAAAGAAAGTTGGAAAAAAACTTGAGAAGTGGTAGAGATCTTATTGGTAGGCCTCCTAAGCAAAATAAGAAGGTGCGGGTAGAGTTGGTACCTCATTGGAGTGAAAAGAAGCAAGTTGAAGTTGATGATGCTAAGAGTTTAGGGAAGTGTAAGTACCCAAAAGCTATGGCTACAGAGTAAGTTCATGAAAGACCACCACCACCATTCCCTCAAAGTCTCAAAAAGGCCAGGGAGGATACTTGTTTCAAGAAGTTATTTGACACGTTCAGAGAACTTCACACTAATCATCCTTTTTAAATATTTTGCAGGGTATGCCCAAGTATTCTAACTACTTAAAGGATGTGGTGAACAAATAAAAAAATATGAAGGACATTGAGATAGTGTCACTTATTGAGGAGTGCAGTTCGATGGTGATACAGAAGATGCCTAAGAAATTGAAGGACATTGGGAGTTTTACCCTCCCCATATAAATTGGTGAAAGTGATGTGGTCCATGCTCTGAGTGATTTAGGGGAAAGTATAAACTTGATGCCCCTATCAGCGTTCAATACTCTAGGTTTGGGTAAGCCAAGACTATGCTCTATGGTGCAAAAAAATTAGACCAAACCAGAGTCTAGCCCAAAGAAATCATCGAGGATATTCTCATTAAGGTTGGTAAGTTTGTTATCCCTACTGAATTTATTGTTCTTGATTATGATACAGATGAAAAGGTAATAATCATTTTGGGATGTCCATTTTTGGCAATGGGAGAAACACTGATTAATGTGAGAGAGGGCATTCTCAAGATAAGATTGGATAATGAAGAGGTGGTCTTCAAAGTCTAAAAGCCACTCAATCCACCTTCCTATTATAAATATTTTTGTATAATAAAAGCCATGGAAATGGATGAGCATGGGGTGGAGTCCAAACCACCAATAACCTCTTCAAACTATTTCACTGAGTTTGCCAAGACACCACCTAAGATTGAAGTTGTGAAATTATGGAGAATGAAAAGTCTATTGCTGAAAAAGATGATGGCCTTAAAAGTACACACTCAAGAGGTTGAGATACAGTGATGTCGGTCATTCTGCGAGACTAAATCGGGCCTTGATTGTGAGGCAGCCTAAGTTAAGGTAGGTATTTGATTTTAGTATATTTAGTTTTTACTTTAGGGAGTTTTTGTTTTCTTTGAGTCGAAGGTTGATGGGAAGTCTGAGTACTAGAGACTTGAGCTAACGAGCATGGCAAAGACTATGTATGGGGTTCATCCGACCTCACCTATGGTAAAAGATGCTACTAGCTAGGCCTAGGGCCTTAGTGAGTATTTCTATCTCTACTTTTAGGTTTACTTTATGGACAAAGTATGTTTTTAATTATGGGTGGGGAAATTCCCATGGTTTTAGGTGAAGTGATACTTTAGGATTTGCTTTCTTAGTTGTTTTCCAATTTTTGGGTAAATTTGAAAAAGTTACAAAATGATTTTCCATTTTATTTAGTAGTTGTGGTGTTAGTCTAGTAGGTGCACACTTTACCTACCCCGTAGTTGTTCTTTTTGGTTCTTTTCAATGGGGGTGCCCTTTGAACCCAGTATCCTTTTTAGTTCTAGGTGTAATTTTAAAATTTTTGTGTCAGGTAGGTGAGATGTTCTTATTAGTGATATTTATGATTGCATTATAAAAGTTATTTTGGTTGTAAAAGCATGTTGATTATGTTGAATGACTACTTTTGAGACATAAAGGCTCTTATTTATGACTCTTATATGTTGTTGGCTTATTGTTGAATTCATATGATTGCTTGGTTAAGAGTTTATAATGTTCCTACTTGAGCATATTCCATTATGAGTGAGTGTTTTACTGTATTCCTTATTGCATATTGATGTCTAGAACTTGTCTGGTGTGTTTCCAAAGAGAAATAAAGAATATAGGTTTAGGAAATGATATAGGCATTTCTTTGATAGCCATATTTCCTACCCTTTTTTACCTACCTTTGTGCATAATCCTAGTTAACCATATTGAGCCTTAGCCTATTTCGTTACAGCCTCATATATAGCCTAATCCCCTTCTTTGATTGATCATAATTTGATCCTAAGCTCCTAAGTTCTTTAGTTAAAAAATTAATAGGGTTAAGAAATATAAAATTGAAGAAGAAAAAGGTAAAAGTGAAGCCCTAAGTAGTAGCTTTTGGTGTTGAAAAGTTGATATGTTGTGGATGGGAGTAATGTAATTAAAAAGAGAGATATTGATCAATAATGAATCATGTATTAATCGAGAATGCACCTTGCTTAATATATGTGAACTAGCTTAAAGATATGGGGCAAAACAAAAGAAGATATGTGAAGGAAGAGGCGGTGAGAGAGTAGTTTTGGGAGAACTTAATATTAAATGTGATGTATTAAAGTACTTAGGGAAGATAGTCACTATTCCTTACCAAAATAGTTCCTACCCGTCCTTTAGCCTATATTACAACCCTCAAAGTCCTATTTTTATCCTAAGATTTAACATTGTAACATTAGCAGAGTACTACACTAAGGGCAAGCCTATGGGCAATCTTGTGTAACTTGTGAATTCCTTGTGAGGGTGAGCGTTATTTAATTCTTATACCCGTTTTTGTGTTAAATTGCATCTATGTGAGTGATTCTGTGTAACTCTCTTCTTATAAGGGCACATGTTTAATGATAGTTTGGTGATTTGTATTATTCATTTGATTGTGTAATATGAATGATTTTTCCAATTTGGAGAGTCAATTCTTGAGGTTAGGATGTTTTGAAGTAGTGTTCATGAGCTTTCAAGTGTATATGACATACTTGTTTGTAAAACTTGCTATCTGTGTAGTCATTATAGTGCTGGCTTAAGTGTCTTTTTTATAGTAGTAGGGAGGAGTTTTTTCAGGATATGATGCTTGAAGTAAAGTGTTGTTCGAGAAGGAACAAGGCTTTAAGTGTGGGGTGATGATCGTAAGTGGATTTATGCACTTGACTGTGGTTATCTATGCTTATTTAGCTTAGTTTTAAGGATTTCTCTTCTGCTTATTGATTAATATAAAGTGTTAAGTTACTTGTTGATAGTGTTAAAGGTGTGTTCATAATGATTTTGGAGTCAAAACATTAAGTTAAATTTCAAACGAGAAAACTAGTACTCTTAGCTTGAGCTATGTTCTATTCTAGTTCATCGTGTTGGATTCGATTGTCCTTTAAGCTCTAATTTGTGGTTCTTGTTGTTTTAGGATACTTTGTGAGTTGATTTACATGATATATAGATGATATAAAAGCTTTAATCTAGAGAAAAAGTTACCACTAAGCTTGGACTTGAAGGACAAACGCATAGGGCAAATCATTAAAAATCTAAAAAATTTGGACTCATTGGCATGCCACAGACCCTAGGCACCAAGATAAAGGCATGGAATGCCCTTGGTTTCATTATGGAATCTCAATGCCAGTATCCCTCCACATTTTTTAAAATACCACTATGCCTAGATGGCAGGATATTAGTATGGCACGCCGCTGTGTCAAAATCAGGTAGCTTGGTCCTAGTATAAATAGGACACCCCAACTATTTTTTATTAACCTTCGATGATTTTGGGCTTCAACGCATGATGGAAAAGGCTTCTCTTAAGGTTTTTATCCTCTTAATTTAGTTTATTCTTGAATTCTTACATGGATTATTTCAATATGATTCTTGTTCCGTCCATGAGTGGCTAAACATCCTTTTTTGGGGTTAAGGCTAAGAACATGATTACTCCTGTTATGAATTGAATTGGTTTTGATTTATTTATCCTTGTGTTAGCTATTTTAAGGATTTTCAAACCTTAGAATACATTTATAATTCTATCATGAGCCCGAAAGGAGGAACTAAAGGATAGAATGTGGGGTAGATAGAATAGGATCGTAATCTCTCAATTGAAAGATGTTACGATTTGCATTTAGGATATGAGTATTCCTAAGTGCTCTGTTTAGTTCAATTACGGGATGAAATATGAATGCCATTAACTTAGTTCTCACAACCTCGTTCAATGATGTAGTTGCTGGTATAAGTTAGTTGATTAGAGGTTCGGACGGCCATAGTCATAATATCAACCTCATGGACCAACAACCAAGATAATTAACCTAACCACCAAAGTTATATAGCTTATTATGATTGTTTGTAGTGCCTTAACCCTGGGTTTCTCCCTATTGTTTTTCAGGAACCTTTAATTTACTATATTATTTACTTTACTTTCAGCTTGCAACTCTTAAACTCTTTGGTTACGATTGCACTTGTTTAATCTTCATAGTAGAACTAGAATTTTATAGTTGTTTAACATAAGTCCCCGTGGGATCGATACTTGGCATTTATAAAACCATTTACTACTTGGTGGACCACATAAAATTGCATGTGAGCTTGGGTGCAACAAGTAGAGATGGTCTCACCACTTCCTCACTTGATGTTGCAGACCAAGAATATTATTAGAGAATACTTGACTTAGGTGTTATATCATTCACCTAAAGACGTTCAGACATCAAAATCAAAACCATACACTACCCTCTTACCCTTTCAAAATATATTCATATGACCCGAAATAAGATGACAAACGAGTTGCTTCAACTATTGAAAAATAATTTCATGCAGATAAAACAAATCAATCCTAGATTCTTATCATAACAAAAGAATCAAATAATACCAACTCCACTATATCTAAGATAAGAAAATAAGCATGACCCAAAGCAATTGAAGAGTGAAAATGGAGTATGTGAAAGGCTTACGTTTTTCTGGGCAACAAATTAGGACTACAAGGTTCGTCGGAACTTCTTTACCACTGCCAAAAAACATACTTGATTCCTTATCCAAAATCATAAGCTACTAAGAATCTTATGAGAAATTTAGCCTATAAATCATAGAAAAATCCGTTACTCGAGGTTTCTTTCCCTTGCACAATGCCTCTAATCTTTAACCTTATCAGTTAATATAGTGGGAGTATATATAGGAAATGATTAGGGCTCAATTTTGGGTTTTTATGACGTCGGATTTACGGAAGTATACTAACTCTAAAATCCGTTATTTGGATCTCACAGAAATGGAAGAGATAAGTTTACCTACATCCTTGCTTGTACAATCGTCTAATTAGAAAGGAGAAGATGCCAACTTCTTAAAAGTTTCTCAAACTTGGTTTTAGGAAATTACTAAAATTTGCTAAGGTCTAAGGGATCGGATAAAACCAATCAATCCCAAATTATTATCGTAACAACAAAATCAAATAATCCCACTCCACTATAGCTTAAGATACAAAAAGGAGGATGAAGCAAAAGCAATAGAAGAGTAGAAATAGTGTGTGCAAAAGTCTTACCTTTTTTGGGCCAGCAAATTAGGATTATAAGGTTCATGGGAATTTTTTACCACCATCAAAAATAAACTTGATTCCTTTCCCAAAATCCTAAGTTACTAAGATTCTTACGAGGATTTTATCCAAGAAAACTTAGCAAAATTCCTTACTCGAGGTTTATTGCTCTTCCACAAAGTCTCTAATATTTAAACTTAACAATGAAAATAGTGGGAGTATATATAGGAAATAATTAGGGCTCTATTTTGGGTTTCACTCAATGTGGGATTTGGGGAAGAATCCTAACTCTAACTTTCCTTATCGAATCTCAAAGAAATGGACAGAGATGAACTTTCCTCCAACCTTGCTTCTACTGTCGTCTAATTAAAAAGGAGTAGATGTCAACTTTTTTGAAGTTTCTCAAGCTTTTTGTAAGGGAAATTACTGAAATTCATCAAGGTATAAAGGCTTGGGTGATGAGGATTTATACTATTTCAGTACAAATTTGAATTTAAAATTTGCAACATGGGTAGATATAGATATTTTGGGAAAAATTAATTCCTAGAAACTTCCTTGTACAAAATCTCATGCAAATCACACGCCATTGTACGAGATTGGAAGGAAAAAGGAGAGTGCAAAGGTGGTGAGAGAATTTAGGGCTTATGGTTTGTTTGGATGTTGTTGTATGTTATTGTTGATGTTGTCATATATTGTATGCTAGGGTATATTAATTAGGAATAAAGTGGATAGGTATTTAGGCTAATACAAGAAATAGTAATGGGTTGGGATCTTAGTCAATTTTATTTAAATTTTAGACGAATTGAAAATCAATTGACCAATTTTGTTGCAATTGTGGTAAATTGATTTCAATTACGATCAATTCAATAAATTAGCTAAATTGAATCACTATTCTAGAAAAATTATCAACTGGCTGATCAACCATTTTAATTTCGAGCTTCTTAGTTTAATACAATCCAAGTATCTTAAATATGACTTATTTTGAGGCAAAAATATATCCAAACCAAATCAACCTTAATTAAACCAAATTTTAAAAAGGCAAACACTACTCAAAAGCTGGTTTAGGTAAAATCTATTTATTCAAATAACAAACGATTCCTTATATAGGTAATGCATGATTACTATTCATATGACCTAATTAACCTAAAAATAAGTTTAGGAAAATATTTTAATCCAGATAGAATAAATATTTTAAATTTATTTAATGCTGAAGAAACTCACAATTAAAACCAAGTCACGGAGGGCTAAAATTAGGTGTCAAAAATTGTCCCCTCGCTTTGGATAGGGCGAAAGCAAGTAAACTACGCAAAGAGAGTTTGACATTTCTAGTTTTGTCTGACCATAGATTCGTCTCTCAAAAGAGGTTGGTTTTTTCATGAATTTAAGGAGATGTGCAGGCCGCCGTTTGGGTTTCCTACATATCTCAAGTTACATAAAAATTCAGGCCTCTTGTAGTTGATATTACTTGATTTTAAGCACAATCTTAAAGAATTCACAAATCATCCCTATTTCAAATTTTAAGGAGATTGAAAAGGTATGGAATAAGAGTATGGAGGGAGTTTGGAACGCAAACAAGTTTCTCATATAGAGCCCAATCTACATATCCCAATAATTATCAAATCAGACTGCTTGTAGTTCAACTCAATAAATAGAAAAGATAATATTTTATGCTAAGAGGATGTTTGGCTTAGGATGGATGACTACAAATTGAGCTAGGGAGAAAAAGTTTGTGATTATATCAATTACAAAATGTAGGGCCCTCACTGTATATATGATCTACATGAACATAATTTCGAAAGCTCTAGGTGTATGTTACCCAAATTTGAAAAAAGAGAAAGTTACTTCTAGTGAGAGTTTTAGGAATACTTGGTATGTGAAATTGAAACTGAAGTATCCCAAAATCTCAAATACCTTCTGACAGGTGCATAGTTTGATGCCGGTGGTAGTCATCCTTTAGCTTGCATCCAAAGAGTTTGATATTCCCCTTTAGACTACATCTAAGAAAAAGTTGCACATTATGTTGTGTCCTTTTTGGAGTTATTTGCACCTGTGATTTTTTTCACGACCCAATTTCTCAGGTCATAATAGCACCCACTATAACCCACCAGTAAGGTAAGCCAACCCATAGTCCACAACGGCTAGTAACGGACTACCAAGAGAAATGAAGGAAAAATGAAGAATAATTATGATAAAAGACTATATATATAGGAAGTCCCAAAACTTGGGGGAATCAATACGAGAGCTTCTAATATAGTAATAAAATTACAAAAGAAAGTTCTAAATGATTGTATAGGTACAACCCATCTCTGAATACTACAAAGAGATAATCTAATACATAAGAAAGAGAATAGTAATACTCTTAACTCCAGGAGCTCACCCTATGTCTCCAAACCATAGCTGCTCTACATGACGCACACAAAAATGACAGAAAAGCATATTGTGATATGCAGAAGTATATGAGTACCAAACATGTGGTACTCAATAGGCAACTTCCAACTGATCTCCAAAGATAATGCAAATATAAATAACATGCAAGTAGGAATGTAAACTAATGAGGAAATAAGGATGAACTATCTTATTCTAGCCATAATCAGGAACCTAAGAACTATATAATATATTGTTGGCCATTATACAAATAAGGGGTAGAAGAAGTATATATAGCAGTATACAACACCAAGGAATGGATATACAACATGAAAAGATGAAGGGAGAGAGAGATATATGGTAATACCATAGTAGTCACAATAGTGTTTTAAGGCCTTCTAATATAGTAGGAACTAGTGGTAACATCATCAGGGTCCCTAGTCCATACGTATTAACATGAGACAATTACCCATAATACAATAATCGTATAAAAGGGAATTAGAAGCATATCTCGAATCTCAGTACCAGACCAACAATCAACTTTCCACGAACCAACCATAGAAACAACAATATAATAACCGGCAAGTCTAAACAAACAATACCTAAATTGAGCCCCATAAACCAAAAGATCCAATCACCATACAACACATAGCAAGCAATACTCACCACCTATACCTATGCAACCCCCCATAAGGATGATAGATATAGGGCATACTAGTGATAGGCAATGTGAATGTAAGGATGAATGCAAAGTAAAATCCGTACTACCATAACCGATCTAAGTGCCATAAAATAACCCAGTGTATACACCTTCTCCAACTCACTCAAAACGACAGGACTTATAGTCACATCTCTTCTCTAACATGGCGCCTTTCAAAAAAGGGGCCCTTAGGGGGGTCGATAGTACCCGTATACACCGACATTGTTTCAATTTGGGATTTCCAACAATCTTCATCATCATTAATCTACTCTGTCCAGTACCAAGTATATATATGCATATATAACTATACGAACTCGAACCGTAGATAAAATATTATAGGTTCATATATCCAATCCCTAAGGTAAACTCTGAGACTAAATGATCATGAAAGTATAGAAGAGCCGGAGTCTCTCTCGACTGAATTAAATAGTAGTAGTAAGACCGCGGGCTGGAATCTATCTTGATCAAATCTCTAAAATATCATTTTTAGTCTCATAAGCTCATAAATCATTCATTAAGGTGGTACGACTCCCATTACGAAGAATCTATTTTAAAAGTGAAAAGAGGGAAAATCCTTTTTTAGGAAAACAGTAGTTGGAATCGTACCATTAAGTGAGCATAAATGTACCGAATCTATGCATGCCATCACTAGTATCCAAAAATACAATTACAAGGGTTTAAACATCAATAAGCTAAGCCATGTCCTTTACAAGCATAAATCTCTCACCCGTAATCCACTAATATCATAATCATGGCCTTGGGCCCAATATAATATAACCAACATAACCATGACATCATCTGGGAAAAATCATTATAATCTACCACATAAAGTAGTAAACCTTATACATGCTAGTAACCTAGGGCTATAGGATTTTAGAAGCATAATAAATAATTCACCTTAAGGGTCGATTCACCCTTCTAATCCCTGAACTCATAATTTAAGCTAACTCACAGTGCTTTACCCAGTATCACATCCTAACATTTAACATGAAACATATAATATACACTATCTCATCAAGAAGAGCAGACAAAAGCCTACCTCAATGCCGAACCACAAATCCTTGAATTGCCTATAAATTATCAGATTTTTCTCCATGATCCCAAAATACCACCATGCTATCAAAATAGTAATATACACATCGTTAGGAGTAAAACAAGGACCATGTTGCTATACTACGATTCGAGTTGAAATTTGGATCCAAAACAAGTCTGCGGCGCCCACAAATGAAATCCAAAATTAAATCTTTCACAAGTTTCTCAAAGGACAAGGAATGTGTGTTGAAAAGTTTAGAACGGATGGAGCGTAAATCGAGTGTCAAATCAACCCGTAAAGTTAGGAAATTTCAAGACCTAAATCAAAGAATTTAAGATGAATTAGGATGGAAATCACAAGAAAAATCTATGGGAAATGACCAAGGAGTGTTAAGTTATCTTACCTTAGCTTTAATGGATGATTTCCCACTTTTTCCTCTCTTTGAGCTCTCAATTAGGTGGGAAAAGTGGGGAGAAGAGGATTAAAACCCCCAGGTGCCGCCAAAGTAGATACCTTGGCTCTAAATTGCTTAACGCTAAACAGGCATCTTGACCATTTTAGCAGTCTGGTAGCTTGGTATGGGTACCTCTAAAGAGGCCCCTAGGCACTAAAGCGGGGGTTCGCTAAAGTGACCACCCTACCGCTAAAGCAGCCTAGCCAACTACCAATGGCCGCTAAAGCGGCTTAAAGGGCACTAAAGAGTACATCACTAAAGCAACTCTTTGAGAGATTAAGCGGTCAGATCATGTGTCAGATACCTAATTTTTGCTAAGTCAAAAATAAACTTTGATCGGGTGCTCGGGATTTGTTTGGAACCCCATGTGCACAAAGAAACTATGCTACCATACCAAATTTGATGTTCCAAACACAATGGAACTATCGAAAATCTCATCCGAGATCATTTCAACTAAATGTGGGTCACACACCTATAGGTCTATTTTTCATACAATCCGTCCAATAGCCTAAAATGAGTCCAGAAACCTTAAAATCTAAACCAACGGTCCCCTAGCCTAAAATTAATATTTTGGAGATGATGATGCTGTCAAAATTCACATCAAAGGTCATCTAGTAGGAGAAATGGTCGAGACTATATCCTAAATAGTGAAAGCTCTAAAATAGGGCTAAAACCCATGTGTCAGATAGACTAAAACCTAAATGAACTATTTGATAATCGAACTAATAGTTCCAGAAAGTCATAAATGGCATGTAGCCGCTATGTGAAGGTTCAAAATGCTAAAAATACATGCAAATCAAGAAAATGACCTAAAGGATCATTACAATATCCACTACTAAAGGGATTTTCATCCTTGAAATTCAATGAATATAAGGAGCACAAAAACAAGAAGGAATAAGGTAATGGGCCTGCAGGCTCCGAGCAAGACTACCCATATAACCTCGAAATTAAAACAACGTATCCAAGGGATTTTATCATAGGTATCCCTTTTTTAACCAACTCCTTTTCTTCATTTCACAAATACCCAAAAGTCAACCTCAACCACAAACTAGACTCCAACTGATCCAATGAAGGTTTATGCACACAAATCTAAACCACAACATACTAATACCACAACAATACCAACACAACCAAGCAAAGACATCCAAGCCAATGGCAGACCAAGGCTGAGTCATATGACCACCTCCAAAATTCTTGCTAGGAGTAATGGTCGAGACTATATCACATAGCGGCTCTATGCCATTTATGACTTTGAACTATTTGATAATCGAACTAATAGTTCCAGAAAGTCATAAATGGCATGTAGCCGCTATGTGAAGGTTCAAAATGCTAAAAATACATGCAAATCAAGAAAATGACCTAGAGGATCATTACAATATCCACTACTAAAGGGATTTTCATCCTTGAAATTCAATGAATAGAAGGAGCACAAAAACAAGAAGGAATAAGGTAATGGGCCTGCAGGCTCCGAGCAAGACTACCCATATAACCTCAAAATTAAAACAACATATCCACGGGATTTTATCATAGGTGTCCCTTTTTTAACCAACTCCTTTTCTTCATTTCACAAATACCCAAAAGTCAACCTCAACCACCAACTAGACTCCAACTGAGCCAATGAAGGTTTATGCATACAAATCTAAACCACAGCATACTAATACCACACCAATACCAACACAACCAAGCAAAGACATCCAAGCCAAAGGCAGACCAAGGCTGAGTCATATGACCACCTCCAAAATTCAATTTTAACCTTTCTTTGCCTTTCCAAACCTGCTATTAACTCCAAACATAATGAAAAGTCACCCGAGTCCTGTTCGTGCAAATCCATCACACTAAGCTCAAAAAATCAAAGTTGATCTACCAAAATCCATGCTGGCAAGCATAAGAGTAAATGTATGAAGGATCTACCTTGGCACATAAATAGAGAAGATCAATGTATGCAATCTACGCTAATGCTACAATTGATCTGAATGACCCTCAAAACTGATAGCTAGAAGGCCGGAGTACACATACCATGAATAATCTTCTTTAGGAGGTTTTATCAGTCAAGGTTAAAACCAGTAAAATTTAACTAAAACACACTACCCCTATTAAGTAGATCTTCTAAAAATCCAATGAAAACTAAAAATTAAGGTTAAGGCTGAAGGAACCAACACCTTGTTAATGGGATATCATTTGAACACCTATTAACCACAATCTAGCTGAACAAAAAAAGATTGAATAGGTAGACCTGGAGTAGGCTTAGCCAGCCTATAAGTGAAACCCCCACTAAGGCAAATTTGCAAACAAAGGAGCAAGCTCTACAACTTAAAGCTGAAATCTCGACACAAAGGTTGAACCGTCCGATATCAACTACCTAAAACCACTATTTAGATGGGTAAGAATTCATATCAAATCTATCATAATCTTCAAGTCTCTATTCTAAGGCATCAAATCCAAACTGAACCCACAAGTCTAGACTAAGGCCAAATACCCATATCAACCTTACTGTCCAAAGCAGACATATCATTACTGGATTATGCTGGAGCCAAAACAAAAATATAGATAAAAAAAATCATAACGAAGGATAAATCACCAACTAGAAGTATAATCAATCCACTCCATATTTGCTACAAAATATGAACCACCAAAGCATATCCAAGAACTCGCCACGACTGAAAAACATACTAGTACTAGCCAAAATTCTAGAATCTCATAGAAATGAAACCTTAGTCGGACACTTGTCAATCCAATACTTAATATTTGAAATGAATAAGCATTTACCAACCTAAGAAACTGTCAAAGAAAAGATCGCCTATCTCCAACTCTCTTAACTCCACTCACAAAAATCATATTACAACAAGAATGGAGTACCAAACTTCACATCGATACTAAGATCAAATGTATCACCAAGAGATAGACCCAAAAAATTTAAAAGCTAAATCATGACCCCTAAAATCAATATCAAGGCCACTACCAAGTGATAAACAATCCAACTCAGAAGAACAGACCCTAAATTAGTCAACCTAAAAAATATGCTATATAGAGAGAGAAGGGAAACCAATACTAGAATCTCGTAAACTAAAAGGCAAGCCTAGAACATCAAACTCAAAAATGGGCAATAAAATTAAATTGCCAACTCTAGAACCGTAACAGAACCATGAAAGATCAACTTACCTTTACTGCCATGACTGAATCCACAATCGATCTAGCATAGCCAACAAAAGATAAAAATAGCCAACCTCATCTCTTTACAAAAGATGAATCATCTAATCTACCTAGCTTCCCAATCCAATGAATAAGAACCATAAGAAAGGAAATTCTAACTAGATAACTCTACTCTAGTTGTCTACCAAACAAGGATTGGTGAATATTAAATAATGGTAATAGTAACAATAATAAAAAATCAGTATAAGGAATAAGTGGTACAAATAATGAAATCGACAACAAATACCACTCTATGGACATAAGAAGGCCAATATTCCAAGGTAAATGGGACTCGAAACCCAGATGCTACACCCCCAGGGATTTTATAAACACTAATCCACTCTATCCACGACTAAAATAAATCATTTATAATGGTAGTTGTATAATAAAGAACTCTATACCAAGGCATACAACAATGAATATAAACCTACCAAAGCACATAATCATCAATGGTAATGAAAACCCCCAACACACTTAAATAAAAAAGTAAAAGTAGGAAATAAAAAGCGCACCTATCACGATGTATTTCAAAGTCACGTGCCTAATATGTCCGAGGGAGTGCAAATCTTAGCGAATCTAAACTAGGACAGAGTGTTTGAATTAGTAACTAAGCACTAGGTGCATTGCCTCTAACTGAAGGTGTCACATCTCTATGAGACTGATCTGAATGACTATTAATCCCACATTAGGGAAAATCTCTGAACGAGTGACCAATTTCTCTAAATCCATAGCTAACCCCTAAAGCCCTAACTTGGAGAGAAATAAGTTGACCCCAACTATCTGACTAACCTATATCGGGGGCACTCCCTACTAAGATGATCATCCTTCCTACAATCATAATATACCTCAGGATCCCTAAGCTGGAGGTGAACACATGTTAACTCTATCTGAGCAACCAACTCAAATTTGGGGCGCTCTCTAGACCAATGAATAATCTCACCACAACCATGGAAAGCTTTTAAAATACTACAAGCATTGCCCCTACTGATCCCGAATGATCGCCATGGCCTAAAGATTCATACCGAATATTCCATAAGTTTGATGAGAACTTATTTGACTTAAACTTCATGAGTACTCTAGAATTCAAACATAGTTTGAGACAAACCTATGTAGAACCAATAGGTTGCAAGTAAAGTTGACCTCCACCGAAAGGATCCTTACTCTCAAATGAAATATGATTAACATTATACTAATGACATGTCCTCTTACCACCATCTCTATAAGTCTCAACAACCAATGATAAAGAAGACCTAACTACTATAAAATGCTCCAATGCCAAATAGAGTGGCAAAACTAATTCTTTGATAAATCCATGCACCATCTCCTACACTGATGGATATAGCATAGAAATATATTTGGCCTACTCAATAAATATAATCTCATACTCTAAAATCTACAAGGAACCTTGCTGAACACCAACAAACCAGACTCTAGCTTAAGAACTACTCGATAAATCAAAGCTCAACTCTGGTTGTAAGGTATCCATAAAAAGACTCAAAATCCCTAATATTGAACCTTGAAAGCTAAAGAAGTCATAAACTATATTGGAGCCTGGGTTGGTCCCAAATCCTCTGAATAAAGCTAAATATCCTTGATATCTATCTTTGACTCCTAGGTCCAATGCTATATTAAAGCTCTAAAAATATGTGTCAAAATCCCATTAGCATCTATCAATAACCTTCCATCATCTATGTTTGATAAAATAGAGTCAAAGAACATACTTGAGGCTCATAGAAACACAAAAACATGATAGAGAGTCAAGAACAAAATTTCCTAAGAATGACCTATAGCCTCCCGAGGATAGGTTATGGATGTTTTTACACCGATCTATAAGAGTACAAGACTATACTAAACACTAAGCTCTTGCACCAACACATCAGTAAACCTGACTCTGATACCAATTTATCATGACCCAATTTCTCAAGTCATGATAGCACCTAATATAACCCACCAGTAAGGTAAGCCAACCCATACTTTGAAATGGCTAGTAACGAACAACCAAGAGAAACTAACGATAAATGTAGAATAATTATGATAAAAGACTAATATATATAAGAAGTCCCAAAACCTGGTAGAAACAGTACAAAAACTTCTAATGTAGTATTTAGATTACAAAACAAAGTGCTAAATGAAAATAAAAGTACAACACATCTCTGAATACAACATAGAGATTAGTATAATACATAAGAGGGAGAATTGTAATACTTTGAATTTTAGGAGCTCACCTAAACTCTTTGAACCATAGCTGCTCTGCACAATGCACACAATAATAGTGGGAACTCATACTATGATCTGTAGGCCACAAAAGTGTAGTTTGAGTACCAAACACATGGTACTCAGTAGGCAACTACCGCCTGAGCCTCAAAGATAATGCAAGCATAAATAACATATAAGCAGAAACATAAAATACACCCAAATATCTAAGAAAGTAGCATAGTAAACTAAGGACTCAATAGGAATGAACTATCCTATTTTAGACATACTTAGAAACCCAAGCACTATACTATATATCACTGGTCATTATATAAATAAGGGTTAGAAAAAGGATATAAAGTAGTATAGAAGTCTAATAAATAGATATACAACATGAATAAATAAAGAATGAGAGGGATATATAATACTATGCTATATATATATATGCATATACATAAACAAGACTAACTCAAAGGTACAACCTAAAGTAGTCACACTAGTATTCTAAGGCCTTTTAACCATAGTAGGAACTAGTGGTAACATCATAAGAGTCCCTAGACCATACATCTAAACATGACATAATTACACATAGTATAATAACCATAGAAAAGAGGAATCAAAAGCATACCCAAATCTTAGTACCAAACAAACAATCATCTCACCACGAACCAACTATATAAATAATTATATAGTAATTGATTAGTCCAAACAAACAATACCTAAACTGGGCTCCATAACTCAAAATATCCAATCAACACACAATACATAGGAAGCAATACTCATCACATATACCTATACAACTCCCCACCCCCAAATGGCTAATAAATATAGGGCATACTGGTGATAGGTAATGCACATGCAAGGATAAATACAAAGTAAAATCCATACTACTATAGATGATCCAAGTGACATAAAGTAATATAATATATACACCTTCTTTAGCTTGATGACTTACAAAGGTAGGACCTACGACGAACTCTTTTCTCTAACACCATGGCTTACGAATAAAGGGGCCCCTAGGGGTTTGGGAGTACCCATATACACTGAACTAGTACCAATACAATAATCTTAATAATCATCTTCATCCTTAATCTACTTTGTCCAATAGCAGAGATATATATGTAAATATAAATGCACGAACTCGAATTGTGTCTAAAATAGTGTAAGTTTGTAAATCCATTACCTAGGGTAAACTCTGAGCCTAAATAATCATAAAATTATATAAAGGGTCAGAGTCTCTCTCGACTGAAGTAAATAGTTATAGTAAAATCATTGGTCGGAATCTATCTAAATCAAATCTCTAAAATATCACTTTTAGTCACAAAAGCTCACAAATCATTCATTAAGGTTGTGTGATTCCCATTAGGAAAGAATCCATTTTAAAAGTGAAAAGTGGAAATAGTTCACTTTTTAGAAAAATAGTAGTAAAACCATATTTTTAGTTGGAATCGTACCATTAAGTGAGCATCAATGTGCCGAATCTATGAATGCCATCACCAGTATCTAAACAATACAACTATAGGGGTCTAAAAATCAATAACCTAAGCTAAAACCTTACAAGGATATATCACTCACTCAGAATACACTAATATCATAATCACGGCCTTGGGCTCAATAATATAAAACCGACCTGACCATAATATCATTCGGTAAAAACCATCATAATCCACTGCATAATATAGTAAATTTTATACTTAAATATTACTAGCCTTAATTATGCATAACATTCTAGCAACCTAGGGTAAAATGATCCTAAAAGCATAATAAGTATTAACCTTCAGGGTCCATTCAGCCTTCTAATCCCCGAACTCAAAATTTAAGCTAAATTATGGTGTTCTACTTAATATCACATCCTAACATCTAACATGCAACATATAATATACATTATCTCATGAAGAAGAGTAGACAGAAGCCTACCTTAATATCGAACTATAAATCTTTAAATCACTTATAAATCATCCGTTTTTGCTCAAAGGTCCTAAAATACTACCATGCTAACAAAATAGTAATATACATATCATTAGGATTAAAATGAGACCCATATTGTTATACTATAGGTCGGATCAAAACTTGGGTCAAGAATAGTCCTATGGGGCTGCAAACGAAATCCAAAATTGAAGTCATCATGAGGTCCCTCAAAGGACAAGGAATATGTTCTTGAAATTTGATCACAAATGAAGTGTAAATCGGGTCTCAAATCGACCCTTAAAGTTTAGAAAATTTAAGACCTAAATCCAAGAATTTACCATGAATTAGGATTGAAATCAAAGGGAAAATTTATGGAAAATGACCAAGAGTGTTAGTCTAGCTTATCATAGCTTCAATGGATAATTTTCTACTTTTTCTTCTCTTTGAGCTCTCAATTTGGTATGAAAATAGTTAAAAATTGGGTGGGGAAAATAGATTAAAACACCCAGGTACCACTAAAGTGGACACATTGATGCTAAAGCAACATCTCAATCAGTTTAGAGATCTGGTATCTTGGTGCAGGTATCACTAAAGCAGATCCCTTCTTGCGGCCCTTAGGAGCTAAATAAGGGGTCCTCTAAAGTCATCACCCTATTGCTAAATCATCCTAGCCAACTACCCATGGTTGCTCAAGCTGCTCAGGGAGATCTAAAGAGCACATCTCTAAAGAAGCTAGCTTAGAGCTTAAGTGGTTGTACCAGGTACTAGATACCTAATTTTTTCTAAGTCCAAAATAGACTTTGATCAGGTGCTCACAATTTGTTTGGAACCTCGTGAGTGCAAAAAAAACTATACTACCATAGTAAATTCGACATTCGAAATCAATGAAACCAACAAAACCTTCATCTGAGATCATTTTTACTAAATCTGTGGCCCCACACCTATAGTTACATTTTTCATACAATCCACCCAATAGCACAAAATGAGTTTGAAAACTCGAGACCTGAACCAAGGATCCCCCATCCTAAAATCAATGTTCTGGAGCTGATACCGCTATTGAAATTCTTATTTGAGGTCATCTACTAGGATTTTTGGTTGGATACTGAATCCTAAATAATAAAAGCTCCAATTAGGAAAATAAGCCTAAAACCTAAATGAACTATCTAATAACCAAACTAACAGTTTTGGTAAGTCATAAATGACTTGTAACCATTGTAGAAAGGCTCAAAATACCAAAAGTGCACGCCCATAAAGGAAATAACCTAAGGGTTATTACAGTTTTGGTTTGAGATTTGCATCCTCTCGAATGCTCTTGATAATATCTCAAACAAAATTATTAGTGATAAACATAATTCATAAAGGTATATATTATTTCTTACCATATCTCTGCATGATTTATTATTCGAGAAGTAATATCATCCTACTTCGTACCTGTTTTAAAGGAAAATACAACTTTGAAACAATAGACATATCAACCCTCTAGGGTGTTGGACAAGATAACTCTTTTGGCAATTCAAAATTTATTTAAAGTAGGGTGACCCTCTTGGACATCAACGACACTTTTTGTAGGATATTTCCTTCAACCACATAACCTTTTGTAATATGTTAACCCTCTTAGATACTCTTAGTGATGTATAAATAGCAACATTCTCTATTGTTGAATATACTAGCCCATTTGGTAATTTGAACACTTTTAAAATGGGGTGGCCCTCTTGAACCCCAATGATATTTTGTGTAGGATGGTACCAGCAACCACAATTTTTATTAATATGGTATCCCACTTAGTTTCCCATAATACTTCTCGTATTTGAAATGATAACCCCATTGGCTATCGATAATGATCCTTTCATAGGACCTTGACAAAGTCTTGCACATCTTCTATACTGATATAACTCATAGATATCTCTTGAGGGTTCGATCTTTAGGTAATCTTTCATATCATTCAATTTTGGATATGAGATAACTTACAAATGTCATTTGAGTTTCCAAAACTTTGGGTAATCCTGCACATTATCTAACCTAGGATAAGAGATGTCTTATAATATCCCTTAAATTGCTAGCTTTTAAGTAATCCTGCTCATTATATTACTTTGGATGCGATATGGCTTATGATTATCCATTAAATTATCAATATTTGGGTAATCCTACAAATAATCAATCTTGGATATGTTTCAACTTATATAGAACTCTCAAACTATTAATTTTGATAATTTCACATATCAATGGATAAGGATTTAGTTGTGGCTTATAGATAACCTTTGAACTATTAATTTTTGGGTAGTCTTTCATACTATTCATTAGGATGTTATTTCAATGGAGATCCCATGAACTTTTAACTTTAGGGTAATCACACAAACTATCCTATTTCAAATATTATGGCTTGCAGATAACCTTTAAATTGTCAACTTTCTGAGAAGTCTAGTTTGTTTTTTGTCTTTGGATAGTGAATTAGATACATCCCTTATACATTGTACTTTTTCAACTTTGATATGTTTATGCATTCAAATGTTGGTACATGAAGTGCTTAAAATATCCTCAACACTGGGCTACAACAATTTTGTGTTGTTCATAGATACAAAATACTAAGATATCCAATGCTAGACTGTGTTATCTTCATGTGGGAAAGTTACATATATGCTCCAAAGTATGTTTTAATCTTAAAACTTATCATCTACATATGATGAGAGTTTCTAAAGACTTATCAGAATGGCATGATGGCCATTTTGGCATAGCCCTCTTAGTATGATTCCTTTAGTATGGCTCTCTAGATATAGTCCTCTCAGCATGTCCTTGTAATGGGATGAAATATCCCTCTCGATAGTGATATAAAATATGATAAAACGGCTCTCTCGACATGGCCCTCTCGGTACTAACATTTAAATAGATGAAATATCCCTCTTGTAGTGACATGTAATAGGATGAAATGGCCCTATCAGCATGGTATGTGATAAAATACAATGTACCTCTCAACATGGTATGTAATGTCCCTCAGAATTTTGAAAAGAATATTCAACTGAGTCCATTTATCGATGTATTGGGTTTTCTACATGTACTTGACGTAAATGGTTAATAGACATAGTGTCGCTCTTGATGAAAACCAAAGTCAAGTTTTATGAAAGTTTAAAAGACAAATACTTAGAATCATAATCCAAATGCTTAGTCTATCTTTAATCTCATCTTTTTAGGAAGGTATTAAGATAGCAAGTTCTCTGAAATTAAAAGTAGTTATAATCCCTTTCTGAGGAAAACTTAACTACTATTTGCAAATATTATATGCTCATTTTGCTTTGTGGCAGATCTGAAGAGGACATCATTATACATCTCCTTACTGGATAATCCTTTTCATTTCTCCATTATTGCTCCAACTCCTTTGTGTGTACCCATACTCAAGGTGAACATTTAGTAGACACAAGGTCACTTTTTGCTAGTGACTATTTTAGAGAAGGCTTATTGATCAGACGCCTAATTTTATCATTGATATTCCCTTTTTAGTCAAAATACATATATCAAGAGGTCATTGATTCTAAATGGGCATTTAAAATCAACTTTAGGGACAACCATAAATACCATTCTTGAGATTTATGCTTCAGTGAGGTTCCTAGTTTAGTGAGTGATTTAAAGGAAAATGTCATTGTTTTGTACAGTAACCCCTGTATCCACAGAAAAATTATTAGTTTTGGTAAAACTTATCCGTGTTGACCTTCTTTGATCTTTTGTCTTCTTCTTACCATTCTCCAATTGTTTGTTATCTTTAGACGTATGTCATCTTCAAATGCTTGCCTCAACTCTCGAGTTAGTAGATGTAAGATAGAATTAGTTTAACAATTTAAATGATAGGCTTTTCAACTAATTTAGTTTTATAAAAACTAATTTTTAAAGAAAATTGTAGAGGGTTCTCTTCCAATTTTATCACATCATATGCGAGCTCAATGGACGTCCTTTGTTTGAGACTTGACCCATATGACATTTACTGACGAGCTTTAGAAATCTTTTAGCACCGTGGCTGGGGAGTTTGAAAATTACCTTTCAAAAACTTTTTATAGCTAAGGATTGGTCTATTTGGAATTTGTTGTTACTGAGGATTTCTTAAGTAGATCTGATCTCTCAGTGCTGGAGAGATCTCAAAGATTGAACTCACAAATTAAGCTTGGTTAAAATTTTGAGGTCCTCCTTAAACCCAATTAGACATCTATAAGCAATTCTTGAGTCTATTGATAAAAGAGTTGACACTCCATGTGGATCTTAAGATTTTCCACCAAAATCCTCTTTATATTTTTTCCTTAACATGTTCTTTGTTCTAACCGTGTAAAAGGTTGATCTCCTTTTTTGAATTTTTGAGTTCCTTCTAGAAAATTCTACTGCAGTTTCCATTTCTTGAGGTGATAAAACCAAGACATTGGGGCACCTACGTATCATGTTGAAGTAGGAATTAGGCAAAATGTAGCTCCTCTAATTGGATAAGAAATTAGGATTTCCTGGTGTTGACGAATTCTTAGGGTTTGAACTCATAGCTTGATAAAAATTTTGAGGTCATACTCAAAGTTTCTATCCTAGTTAAATAATTTTGATACAAATCTTGAGTTATTGACTTTGTGGAGATCTTGCGACTCTTCTCAAAATCCATTTAAGTTGTATTCTTTGGCAAGATCTTCCAAGGATGATTATTGAATGATGATCTTTTTCTTCTGAAATTTTGAGATTCCTTTTCAAAAATTATACCCTATTTTCAATTTTTAGAGTGATATGACTAATCCAATAGGGAGTCTACTTATCCTGTTGAAGTAGGAATCAAGTCAAACATAGAAAATTAGAAAAACTAAAGAATTGAACAAAGCCAACAAAGGTTGCCTACATATCCCACTTTTGGAAATTCAGGTCATCATTTAGTTTATAAAAAATGGGGAAAAATAAATTTCATAAAAGGTTGACCGAAGTCAATATAGACTGCCTACATATCTCTTTATTCGGAATTCAGGTCAAACATAGGTTGCACAATGATATAGGGTAATTTTAAGCTATTTTAAATCATAAAACAAATACATTAAGAAAAATTTATATTTCAAGGACAGCGATACAAGAAAAAGACCAAATTCAGCTACAGTGTCTTTTCATTACATTGGGGTTTATTTTCTTTGGCTACTCTTGTCCATCACACTAGGATAAAATCAAGGCTCCTCCAAATAGCACATGCCTTCATTTCTCTTATATTGATAGAAGGAAGGATCAACTGTACAGTTCCTAGCATATTATCATCATACTAGGAGAACATGTCAATGTATCCCTTGAGAGGATTGATAATCTTCTTTAGATAGACACCGACCCTAGTTTCATTAACTTTGTCATCATCTCCCTGATTAACTACCTTAATTTCTTCTAGATTAGGTGTTCAATGATTCTTGAACTCTTTGTTTCTTCTATTAACTATTTTGGAATTATTGTTTCCCATTCATCTTTATATGCCTTGATTTTCATATTCACTTTTTACATGACATGACATTGGTAGATTTTAGATTTTTATTACTCTTTTCAAAAACAAGGAAAGTTAGATAATAGGAAGTAGCTAATAAAATAAAAGTAAAGATTTTCACAATAGGGGGAGGCTTTTCATTAAATTAGGAAAATATCGACAAACTAGGCCATAGCCTACACAATTATCGATTTGTGCCTTTTGAAAAGCATAAAAAGTGAAATAGAAGTAAATAAATTAAAGGATAGGTACCGGCCCTCATACATACAACCATTAATTTTGTAAAAAAATTAAATTTTATGTTTCCATCTACCATATTGATCGAGGAGTAATAGGTGGAGTGGAAGTCTAGTTCAGCAACTTTCCCTCTAATTCAGCTCTCTTGATTCCGACTATCTTTGGAAACACTTTTGTGGTAGCATCATACTTTTCAAATTTATTTGTAATGACCAAAAACATCATTACGTGTGAAAACACCCCAGAAAATTTTTTCAATGAATATAATGCTCCTAGTAGACCGGGGGGGAATTAATTTTGAGGGAAAAAATGGGCCCCAACATAACTGGGCCAAGAATTAAAGAAAGAGTTAGGTTGGCCTACTGCCTACCATTGTAACTGTAAGCTAAACACTACAGTGGTAAATAAACCGTTGCAGTGGTAGCCTGGAAGTAGCTAGCCCGAGGTAAATTTTAAAATCCTCATTTATCATATCCCCTTAGGTCTTCTTTCCCCCCCAAAAACACCATGAAGAAACCCCAGCTCCATAGCATTAAATTTCACAGTACAAGCTTCATGAGGGTAATTTTATGGTACACCCTACGGTAACCTAACTTGGAGAGATGCTTGGCACTTGTGGGAAAGCTTTCTTCCCTTAATAGAAGCATATTTCTTCTACAAGGTTAAGTTATGGTTGTTTCTATTATAGAAATTGGACTTGGTCTAGATTTATATAACATCAATAGTAATATTAGGTGTTCTTATATATTAGGCCTTCGGGCACTATATTTGGAATGATAAAAACAAAAAATCCTATTAAGTCATAAAATATGGTTAACTATTATTATGCCCTATTAGTGTGATATTTTTAGTATGGAATAGGTGGAATCTTGTGAGAATCTAGACTAACTGATTGAATACTACGGTGTATAAGTAGGGTTTGAGTAAAGTACGGTAAAAGAGAAGAGTAAGTAGTGAGCTAAGGTTGATAGAAGGATTTATTGTCATTATAATGGTCATGTCTTACATTAAGGAAGGTTAACAGAGCATAAATATAAAGTAGGGGTTAATAATAACCTAAAAGAGTTTTACGTGACCCATGGGTGTAACCAAAGGTATAGAACAGATCAGGAGACAACCTAGTGGCAAGGTAAATGATAGAGTATATAAGTTGATAAAAGTCATAAAATAACCAAGGTAAGGTTAGTAAGTTCAAGTATGAGAATTCTGAGAGAAGTACATAGCAAGGAGTTTGAGCGTGATGTTAAAATCCTGAATATGAGTTATAGATAAGAAGGGCTAGTCATAACCCCTAATTAGAACCTCTGCAGGTTCATAGGATGCATGGTATAAATTATTATGTTAATGTATGTACATAAGGATATGTACATAACCAAGATTGATTTCTCTATAATTATATGTGAACCAGTGATTGTGTTTATTTTTAGGCACTGTTTGTGATTATTGAATGCATTTTATTTTCATACACATTAATGTTGTGAAGGTGAGATGATTAGGATGGTGGTACTATTATTTATATCATGATTTTTTATAATGTTCATGATATTTTTGATGAGTTGATAATGATGGTGATAGTGATGAGATGATGATGATGTTGATAAGATTAAAAAGGGAAAGAGATAACATGCACATCTTACGTACATGCGTTCATTCATATTCCTTGAATGTTGAAGTATATTTATGTGTTATTGTTTATTCCTTGTGTGGACAAACCTATTGGTAGTGTGGATAGAGTATGGTAGCAAACTATTAATACAAGGTGCTCTCTAGTTTAAGTTTAATGATTATTTACTCTTAAGTATATTAGCATACATGTGAGCATAAAAGCATGGATTGTGTTAAATACTATTCTTATATGTACCTAGCTAGATTGGGTCAACCGAAGGATTCCCCAGAGTCTAAGATAGTAAGGTCTGTGACGTTTTCTAAGGAGAGTTAAAATGAATTCTCACAGGTCAAAGATATAAAAAAGGTTAAATGGCAGGTAGGTCACAGAGATGCTAAAAGTGTGGTGTTAATAATTATATAATTAAGGATTAGAAAACAAAAAATTTACTTGATGTTATAATTTCTTTATATGTACTATTAATTTTATTTTTTTCTAACCATAATTGGAAAATGATACCTTTTAGTACGTGAGATTGTACTAATGTTATGCTTATTATATCTCCAACTGAGGATATAGCCATGGTACAAGTTAGTTGGAGTTTTTACAATAGCAATGGTGAGCACTCAGTAGTAACTCCCATCCTTTCTATCCTATATGGAGGTTGTGTCATGGACTTCCATGTTCCTTGTCTAGTGATCTTGTACCGATTTAGGCTAGTTTCCAGGGATTCGTTGTTGATTATTTTTCATATTACTATTACATGTCAAATATATTAAACTAGAATTAAATATGTATGATTCAATTGGATTAAGCTGTTGAAAACAAATTATTTTAACTTTCTCATTAAATGAATGGTTCATTAATAAGGGATCTCCTATTTGGGGGTAGGTGTTAGGTAGGTGCCCTCACAATTCATCAGTTGGGTCATGACAAGATAGTCTCTGCGCCCATGTTACTAGTCTCATAGTACAAGAGCAAATGTCAAGTATAGTCATGTAGATTGATGTGCTAACATCCATATCATATCTATAGGAGGCTACAAGGCGTCTAGGAGTATGTTCCACATCCTTCTCTCCTATCATGTTATTTTACTGTTGCACCCCCCTCAAGCTGAATACAATTGGTATTTGGTAGAAGAAATCTCAACCATCATTATTCTGAATAGTTAGTCCGAATTGATATCTCTTTAACATTTGAAAGGTTAGAACATGGCATTCCAACCAATAAAGGTCAATAAGAAGCATGGGTGTCGAATTATTATGTTGTAAAATTTTCTTGACATTGTGTTAACTTGTGCTTTGAATATTTTTGTTTTGATATGATAGAGCACATTTTGCATTTCTTATATGGATGTTTATTATTGATCATATTGTACCTAGTTGTTGGATTATTAAACTTCTTAAGTACAAAAATTCATTATGCATGTTGAATTGTATAACGTGTGGCTAAGGGACCTTTGGGTCATGAGAATTGATTGATCTCTGGGTGTATCTTTATTTATTCAACTTGAGGCATGCCTCATATCTCTATGATTTGGAGTACTCCTTAATTTCTAATCGGATCCTAACAAACTACCCAGGTGCCTTGCCATTTTGTGAGGATCATCGTACGGTATATGGTGCTTGAGAGGAAAGGAAGGTAAAAATGTGCTAGAATTAATCAAGTTGGGAGTTAGTTGCATTTAATAAAGTTTGAGTCACAATTTAATCGCTCTAGACCTTAAAAACTATGGGAGTGAGAGCTAGAAACATAAATAGTGTGCTAGGTTTTGTATGAAAAAAGACGTGGAAATAGTTAGTAAAAAGGGAAAAATGGAACCACATGAGGTTACTGTTGCAGCAGAACTTTTACCGCGGCAACGATAAGATTAACTGGTAAAGCAGCTCCAGGTTGTTACCTATAAGCCTTTTTTCCCTATTTTTTCCATTACTCAATCGTTGCGAAGCAAACCAATATTCACAATAAATAATAATAAAAATCAATTCTTACATGCAATATAAGCTAAAACGACTATGTTTAAAGGTGCGAGAATGATAGATGTCCTAAAAATTCAAGAAACAAAGTAATTGTTTGTTATATGCCCCAAATGGGGGCAGCCTAAATCCTAAATCAATAAACATGAAAAACGGGGGAGAAGCTAGATAGTGGCATCATCTTTGAGGCTCGAGGCATCTGAACTCTCCTCTGACATCCCTCTAAGTAATGAATTTCCTTGGCATCCATCCTTTCTAGGTAGCCCAAACGGCAGCAAGGTCGACCATTCATCCCCACTGACCAGGCTAATCTCCCTTTTCCCCCTATCTTTACCTTTTCCTTACCAACTTATCATATTCCCCTACCCCTTAGAAGGTTATATGATACATCATACACATCTATGGTATCATGAATATCCCTAGGCACATCCACTCTTTCACATATCCTGGTCATCAGGAAAGGTAAGAAAAGGCCACATTTTGTTATATTTCCCAAAGGACGAATCCTCCGATACACCAACTACAACCACATCTTGCCTCTATTGAAAAATAAGTTTTCTTAGTCTTCTTGATGCTAGATCATTTCACTTATTTAGCTTGACCCTCTGTGCCAAGACACAGGCCACCCACTTCAAATCTAATTCCCTCACCTTTACTTCAAAAGCGATATTTGAGTGATTAGGAACCCCCGAGGAGTCATTGATAATGTCAATATTCACCGAAACCTCATTCCCTCTAATACGAATGGTGGGAAGGGGAACCAACAACTCTACCATTGGGAGCATGGCATAAAACTCCTAAAAAATCTCTATGTTATGTTGTGGGATAGGATTGGTAAGTATCAACCACTCAAAGACCTTCAGTTGGTCATGGAACTCTGGTAACTCCTCTTCTACATCTCTCATCACAATACCTTAGCCATGGAACCGATGCAGTGGTATCCCTTCTTCATAATGATCGTGGTATTTATCATCAGGAAATATTCAATAGCATTGTTGTTGGGCCATATTAATCCTATGAACATCACTATTTCAAGGTTAGAAATTATATCGGGGTGCTATGGGAGGGAAGAAATTAGAAACTACAAGAAAATAAAAACCTGGGAAGGCTACTATCAAGTACCACTGCAATAATTAGTTAATTGATGCAGCAGTACTGCTGCATCAATCTTATCATCCCCAACTCACAAAATCCTCTCCCATGACAAATTTTTAACTTTTCTTAGTAATTTCAAGAATCAAGGATAGATCAAAGCTTAGTGAAGTTTGTATGAACCTTTTTACACTAAAATGGGAGTGTATACCACTCAAATTCATCCTCAAATCACCCAAATTCATTAGGAAAGATAACCTTTTACTTTTTACCTATCCTATGACATAAATCCACCATAAACTACATCACTATTATGCTCAAAATATTCTAGAAGAATTGTAGATATAAGAGAACCTAGCATGCTCTTCATTTCATTCAAAAACACCATCAAAATTCAAGTCCAAAAAGTTGCACCAAAACCAATCAAAATTTCTCTATTATAATGGAATTTCTATGATTCTATAATGGCAAATACATTAAAAAAGTACTAAGGAAGGGGAATATAACTTAAAATTAAAGTCAGGAGGAGATTGCACAGAGAGAATTGAGAGAGTATGGACTTAGTGTGAAAATGAGGGAAATGTTTCATTAACCCCTATATGAATTATTATGAACCGCTATTGCGGTAAATTTACTGACGCAGTGATATCACAGCACTAGTAATCAACCACTTTAGTGGCAGAATCCCTGAGGGTCCATTTCTATCCTAATTGTTTGTAAATCATGGTATTGTAGGACCTTCAAAAATTTTGAAATAATTAGAACATGAAGATTTTTGTAGTTTTCTTCTATAGTCATTATGAGTTGAGTTAATAAAGATGAATTGTTGCAAGGGCCTGCTAAGAGTGTTAGGATGGTCAGTACGTGACTCATTTAATTAAAAATCAAAGATAGGCCAATTGAACTAGTGGGAAAAAATCAGGTCGACTTCTTTTCAATATACTTGATGCAACCCGCTGAGGGCCTTGTCGTAATGGGCATCCCAAGTCCAACCGGGACCATAGACCACCCCCATTACCCAACCCAACCTCCAATCCCTTACCCTGAGTTGGTTCAATTTTGAACATGTAACAAAATAATGTAACAACTCACATGAAGACTCTGGGATAAGATCACAACCGTGACTAACCCAATCGAGTCCAACCATCCCATACCAACAATCCAACCATACCAAACCAATACCAATACAAAGGCCATAAACCAGGACATAACCAAAGATTTTCCAAATCATAATATAATTAGTTCGAAAATAAAATATGATGGAATAGTGAGAAATTATGTTCAATGATGTAAGCCCACCAGCTTATTCCAATGCCAAGGCTGACACCAATACCAATCCTGCCCATTCCAACCCATAGAAGTACCACAGAGCCTCTAACCAAAAAAGGAATAAAATTCAATTGGGACATGCCCTCAACCATAACCAAAACCAATGTACAGAAATAAACTAAAATATTTAAAAGTGCCCATAACATGAAATGGAGACTTTCGAAAGGATGATGCTCATCACCTTAGTCCAAATGTTGTCCCCGAGTCAATCACTAGGTAGGAGGAGTAGAACGGTCGGTTCCTGCATAATGTAGGTATACAGCTGCCAGTAGATGGGTTAGTGGGTGAATGCTAGCATGATCTCAAGATAAGGATAAAATAATGCTATTTATAAAACCAAGTAAAACCATCCATATGCACACAACCAAGTATATATATATATATATAATACCATACCGAGAAAAGGGACCGGGTTTAGCATGCATTTAAAACCTTTACTTGGGTTGTGTAGCTTTGTCGTCCTAAACCACCCATGGGCTATATGGGTTCAGGTCCCCTGCTGAAAGGGCCCCAGTGCATGTAGCCGCACGATCAACGAAGAAAAATACATCCCACAAAATATAGTGACATCATGCACACAGTTACCAAGACTAACCTCACATCGACAAATAAGAGCTTTCATTTCTGGTCCCCCCGGGACCTCCACCTTCCATGGTTTTCTACGCATGCTACCATTATTACCCAATTAAAAATAATTTCCGAATAACCAAACCATTATTCATTTATTAACCAAGGCCATTAATATTGGTATCGTCATACCAATCCTTACTTACAAGTATTATCCGTAGCCAACCATATATTGGTTTAAAGAGACTTTCAAGTGCCCTTTCATTTACCATATTAAAACACTTGGAGAATTCTACGTACCCCTAAAGTATAATCATTATCCATTTACCATTCCAAGCCATTTAAACCCTGCATAATTCTTTTACCAAGTTTTAAAACAAGTAAGAGTTCCATTAAAAATAGTCAATGCAATAAACATATCTTTATAAGCATTTTGTCAAATACATTGGGGGAATAATATGACCAAACCAATTCCAATTACCATTAAACCATTCCCATGAAATCCAATTATCCAAAACCACCATTTGTGCTAAAAAAGCATAATTAGAACCATGGAAAACCATAATCAACCATTTAATATCAAAACCCCGATTCATATTTGAAAACGAAAATCAAACATTCAATGAAATCATGAAAATATTCATAAAAAACAAGTCTTTAGATAGAATTAACAATGAGGGAAGAGAATATGCCTTAAACAAGACGATGATGAAAAGAAATCACCAAAACAAGCCACAAATCAATCCTCTAGTTGAAACCCTAGCTTTCCTTGCCTAAAAGCTTTTGAGAGAATTAAAGCGTTTAGAAGAGTTTCTAAGTGTTAATGAATGGAATAATAGGGTAAATAACCCCCAAAGTAGGTTAAAAGTCATGGGACCTTGTTAGGATAAGTGGGAAAATGACCAGAATACCCCCACTTAAGTTGTAATAAAATCCCATCACAGGGATACGACTGACCCTCATAAGTCATACCCTACCAAAACGAGTGGTACCCTCTACTGGTACCCTCACCTCAACCTTTCAACCAAACACTATCCAGCATATAACTCATCCAACCAAGTCGTGTCTAAAGCATATGATTTGTACCCTTCATTCGTACGCCTAGCAGATTAAAACCCAAGAAAGATTGAGACACTATCCACCTTACGAGTCTTGGGTACGACTCGTACCCTGACTTACGGCTCATAGTGAGACATACTCAAATCCAATCTAAGTAACAAAGTCTAAGGTTAATTTAAGGAACCAAATGATCCGTAACCACAAATATGACTCATACCCCTAAGTCATATCCATTCTAGTAACCAAAATCAATTGCAGCAACCAACACTGGTTAGCATATGACTAGACCATACCATCTATACCCCAACATATGACTCGTATCCATGAGACGTATTGGATCTAAAGATCAAAATTCCAAGAAATTTTCTAAGGTCCATGAACCAAGGTGTTTCAGTCTCCCCCACTAGGAACATTCAGCCTCGAATGACGAACTAGGTAGGGATAACCACACGCACGAGTTATTGCATTATCAAATATATTTCCAATCTTTAACAAAGTTTGAAAACAAATAGGCAAGGATATTAATCTTTACCTTAACAAACTCTAAAAATAAAGATTTGTTGAAGACACAAACCTTCCGCACGAATCCCAGGAGCAGAAAGTAAATGTAGATACTTGGACTTCATGTCGTCCTCTGCTTCCCATGTTGCTTCTTCCACCTTATGGTTCCACTAAAGAACCTTAACCGAAGATCCTTAGTCCGCAACTGACGAACCTGCGTATCCAAGATCTCAATCGGGACTTCTTCGTAAGACAAAGAATTCGACATACCCAATCCTTTCAAAGGAACAACCGAAGAAAGATCACCAATACACTTCCTCAACATGGAAACATGAAAGACCGGATGAACCAAGCTCAAGTTAGAAGGTAACTCAAACTCATAAGCAATATTATCAATTCTCCACAAAACCTCATAAGGACCAACAGACCGGGGACTGATCTAACCCTTCTTACCAAACTGCACTACCCCTTTCATGGGAGATTTCTTGAGGAAAACCTTATCCCCAACCTCAAACTCTAAGTCTTTATGCCTAATATTTGTATAGGACTTTTGGTGACTTTGGGCAACATTAAGCCTCTCCCGAATCACCTTCATCTTCTTTATATCCTGATAAACCAAGTCGGGAACAAATATGTCTGCCTCAAAAATCTCAAACCAACTAATAGGAGACCTACACCTTTTACCATACATTGCCTTAAAAGGGGTCATATCAATACTAGAATGATAGCTATTATTGTAAGAAAACTCCACCAAAGGTAGATGCTCAACCCAATTACCACTATAATCAATCACACAAGCCCAAATCATATCCTTCAATGACTGAATAGTTCTCTCCATTTATACATACATCTGCAGATGAAAAGCAGTACTTAGACTAACCTTATTCCCCAACCCTCTCTAAAAAGATCGCCATAAGTGAGATGTAAATTGTGTGCCTTAATAAAAAATAATTGAAACAGGTACCCATGCAGCTTCACAATCTCTTAAAGATACTGATTCACAAAATCTTCCAACGAGAAGGTAGTTTGCACTAGCAAAAAGTGCGCAAACTTAGTCATCCTATCAATGATGAACCACATCAAATCATATTAATTTTAAGATCAAGAAACACTGGTAACGAAGTCCATATTGATCACCTCCTATTTTCACTCGGGATAATCAATTTCTTGATACAACCCTCCTGGCCTCATGTGCTCAACCATAACCTGTTGACACACTATGCCTTTGGCCATAAAATCAGTCACATCCCTCTTCATGCCATTCCACCAATAGATCTCAGATCATGATGCATCTTAGTCGAGCCAAGATGAATAACATAGAGCGACTCATGCGCCTCATCCAAAATCCTTTGTTGCAACGCGTCGACATCAAGAACACACAACCTTCTTTGGAACCATAAAGTACCATCACTACTGATCTTAAACACCACTACCTTTTGCCCACCAACATCACTCTTGATTTTCATTAATATAGAGTCTAGCACTTGCTTCTCCTTAATCTCTGCACCAAGAGACGATTGAACCACTTCTTATACCACTACACCACCATCCTTGGAGTCCAAGAGAAGAACTATAAGATAAGCCAACTGGTGAATATCCGTCACCAATTCCCGCTTTCCTTCCACCACATGAGCCAAACTCCCCATGAATAACCTGCTACAAATATCAGCAACCACATTAGCCTTACCTAGGTGGTAGTAAAGACTAATATCGTAGTCCTTAAGAAGTTCAAGCCATTTTCTCTACCTGAGATTAAGCTCCCTCTGAGTGAACACATATTGTAGACTCTTATGATCAGAAAATATATCCACGTGAACAATATACAAATAATGCTGCCATATTTTTGAAGCAAACACAACTGTTAACAGCTCAAAATCACGAGTAGGATAATTCCTCTCGTTCACTTTCAACTGGCTGAAAGTATAGGAAATCACCTTCCGATACTACATAAGAATACAACCAAGACTTACCCAATATGCATCATAATAAACCACCAACCTATCATTACCTTTCGGCAAGGCCAGAATTAGAACCGAAGTTAACTTATTCTTCAACTTCTTAAAATTCCCTTCGCAAGCATCCGACCAAGAAAACTTGACCTTCTTCTACGTTAACTTAGTTATAGGAAAAGCTATCGATGAAAAGCTTTCCACAAACCATCTATAATACCCATCTAAACCCAAGAAACTCTAAATGTCGGATGGATTCGTGGGTCTAGGCCACCTCTTCACCACAACAACCTTTTATGGATCCACCATGATCCCTTCACTAGAAATAATATGACCCAAGAAAGTTACAGCTTTCAACTAAAACCCATACTTAAAGAGATTGGCATACAACTGTTGTTCCTTTAAGGTATGCAACACCATACGAAGCTGCTTAGCATAATCCACCTCACTCTTTGAATAAACTAAAATGTCATCAATAAACACAATAATGAAAAGATCTAAATAATAATGAAAAACCCTATTCATTAGATCCATAAATGTCGTCGGTGTATTAGTCAACCTAAATGACATTACCAAAAACTCAAAGTGCCCATACCGAGTACGAAAAACTATCTTAGGGATATCCACCTCCCTAATCTTTAGCTAATGGTACCCAAACCAAAGATCTATCTTAGAAAAAAAATCGGCACCTTGCAATTAATCAAATAGATCATCTACCCTTGGAAGAGGATACTTATTCTTGACTGTCACCTTGTTCAACTGCCTATAGTCTATGCACATCCAAAGGAAACCATCCTTCTTGCTCATAAAAACACAGGTGCACCCTTTGGGGATACACTAGGACGAATAAACCCCTTATTTAGAAGATCCTCAAGTTACTCCTTGAGTTTTCTCAACTCAGTTAGATCCATTCTATACGAAGGAATAGAAATCGGATGAGTGTCCAAAACTAGATCAATAGCAAACTCGATTTCCCTATCTAGAGAAACACCAGGAAGATCATATGGAAAGACCTTTGGAAACTCATAAACACTGGAACTGACTAGAAAGAAGGACCTTTCGAGTTAAAATCTTTAACCCAGACCAAGTGATAAAGACAACCTTTAAAGATTAGCCTCTGAGACTAAGATAAAAAATAAATGTCCCTCTAGGATCTAAAGAACCACCCTCTTATTTTATAACCGGTTCACCAGGGAACCTAAACATAACCCTATGGGTACAATAATCCAAGGATGCATAACAAGAGTGAAACCAATCCATACCTAGAATGACATCAAAATCTATTATGCCCAACTCAAATAGATCCACCATTATCTTCTTGCCAACAATAGGTACCACACCCCCCTATAGACTCTCTTAGCAATAACCGAGTCACCTACTAGAAAGAAACAGAAAAAGGATCTAAAAAACTTATGAATTCAAACCAAAAGATACAGCCACATAAGGAGTCATATAGGAGAGAGTGGACCCCAAATCAAGAAACTAATATACGTCATGAGAGAAAAGTTATAACATACCAGTAATGATATCAGGTGATGCCTTGGATTCATATCGGGATGCCAAAGCATACAACCAATTCCGACTAACACTAGAACCAGGAGTTGTAACAGAAGTAGATGTAATACCATCAGGTGTAGAAGCAGAAGATGAAGCCACAGGAATCTTATTCCCCCCCCCCCCCCCCCGTAGCAATCGTATTACTCGAACAACCCCTGAACTGATGGCCTGTCTGTCAATACTTGAAGTATTTGTCCCTTCCTTCATCACAATAACTCTAATAAGGACGACCACAAAATCAATAAGGAGGGCATAAAAAACTTCACTAATCTCTACTTGCATTAGATTGGGTAGTCTATGCCTTGAAATTGTCACCACCATGATAACGCTTGTCGCCTGACTGGTAAGGATCATTACCATAAAAGTATGAACCAAAAATTCCCCACTTCTTTTTCTGCCACTTGTCACTATCCCGACCACCCTGAGATTGAGCACCTCCCTAGTTAGAAAACCTGCTCCTCTTACCTTATCTATCCCCAAACTCCACTTACTTTCTCTTTTCATCCTTTATTTGCTTCATTTGAATAGTTAACCTAGAGATATCTATATCTTTAGTCAATAAGGCAGTCTTGCTCTCAAAAATAAGATCTCGATTCAACCCAGATGCGAACTTCCTCATTCTTGCCCGCATGTCAGCCACCAAATCAGGAGTATACCTTGATAGCTAATGAAATTTCAAGGCATATTCCTTAACAGACATTCTCCCTTGCGTAAGATTCACAAACTTCTCTAATTTTTCTTTCCTCAATTTTTGAGAAAAGAAACAATCCAGAAAAGCACCACAGAAGGAATCCCAAAAGGATGACTTCTCCACATCACTTCTATCCCCCCACTCTTCTACTATTAATATGCAACATCTTTGAGATGATAACGTGTAAAGTTTACCCCCTCCACATTAGTAGCCTACATCACCCAAAATATATTTTCTATTTCTTCTAATGATCCCTATGGATCCACCTCCATCTTTACTCCAAAAAAGTAGGAGGAACCATCTTCATAAATTAGCCAACCCTTTTGGCCTCAGCAGATAACCTACCAGACACATCCCTCTCAAACTGAGCAACAACCAATTTATCAGTAACATGAATAGACTGACAGAATTCTACATTAGTCACCTCACCTTGAGGAGGACTAGTAGCAACCAGTGAAACTCCAAAACTATCAGGGATAGGATCGTGTGATCGAAGATGAACCCCAAAAGTAGGATGCACCCCTTCAAAATTACCCACAGATGGGATAGAAGAATTTTTTTGTGTTCCATCTCTACGAGGCATGATCTGAAAGATGAATAAACAAGGATTAGTGAAAATTCCAGGACTGAGACTCCAAGCTTAAAAATAGAATACCAAGAAAGTGAAACATTCTTAAATGCCTTATAGCCTCTCCCATATGAGTATGGCATGCTATACACACCTAAAAGAGACTTAACTCGACATGACTTTGTGGAATCCCAATTAACCATCAATCTAGGATTTGATACCAACTTGACATGACCCACCCAAGGACCTTATCGTAATAGGTATCCCAAGTCTAATTGAGATCGGAGACTACCCTCGTTACCCAACCCAACCTCCAACTGCTTGCCCTGAGTTGGCTAAATTTCGAGCATGTAACAATATAGTATAACAGCTCATATAAAGACTCTAGGATAAAATCACAACTGTGACCGACCCATCTGAGTCCAATCATCCCACACCAATAATCCAACCATACCAAACTAATACCATACAAGGGCCATAAATACATCCATAACCAAAGATGTTCCAAATCAGAATATAATTAGACCAAAAATAAATTATGATGGAACAGTAAGAAATTATGTCTGATTATGTCAATCCACCAGCTTAAAACAATGCCAAGGATGACACCAATACCGATCCTGCCTATTTTAATATATAAAAGTACCATAAAACCTCTACCAAAAAGAGTAATAAAGTTTAGGTGGGTCATGCCCCCAACCACACCCAAAACCAATTTCTAAAAATAAACCAAAATGTCTAAAAGTGTCCAAAAGAAGAAATAGAGCCTTTCAAAATGATGGGAGCTCATCACTTCAGTCCAAATATGTCCCTAATCCAATCACTATGTAGGAGGAGTAGAATGGTCAGTTTCTACATAGCGTGGGTATACAACTACTAATAAATAGGTTAGTGGGTGAACGCTAGAATGATCTCAGGATTTAGATAATATAATGCCATTTATAAAATTAAGTAAAACCATCTATATGCACACAATCATAAACACACACATAGATATAATACCAAGTCGGTAAAAGGGATTGGGTTTAGCAAGCCTTTAAATCCTTTAGCTAGGTTGTGTAGCTTTGCCATCCTAAACCACCCACGGGCTATATGGGTTCAGTTCTCCCTACTGAAAAGGCCCTAGTACGGGTAGTAGTACAACCAAGGAAGAAAACCTTTGGATGAATAGTACATCCCCCAAAATATAGTGTGACATCATGCACATAGTCACCAAAACCAACCTCACATCGGCAAATATTACTTTTTAGATTTGGTCCCTCCAAGACCTCCACCTTCTACGGCTTTACTACACATCCCTCCATTATTTCCCAATTAAATTAATTTCCAAATGACCAAACCATTATCCATTTATTAACCAATGCCATTAATATTTGTATCGTCATACCAATCCTTACTTGCAAGTATTATCCATAGCTCGCCATATATAGGTTTAAGGGGACTTGCATGTGCCCTTCCATTTACTATATTTAACCACTTGGGGAATTCCATGTACCCCCTCAATAATAATCCTTATCCATTTACCATTCCAATCTATTTATACCATGCATAATTCCTTTACAAAGTTTTAAAAAAAGCAACAGTTCTATTAAAAGTAGTCAATGCAATGAACATATCTATATAAGCATTTTATCAAACACATTGAGGGTATAATATAACCAAAACCAATTGTAATAACCATTAAACCATTCTCATACAATCCAATTATCCAAAAACACCATTTATGCACACAAAAGCATAATTAAAACCATAGAAAACTATAATCAACCATTTAATATCAAAAACCCCAATTTATATTTTAAAACCAAAATCATACAAACAATGAAATCATGAAAACATTCATAAAAACCATGCCTTTAGATAGAATTAACAATGAGGGAAGAGAACATACCTTAAACCAAGATAATGATGGAAACAAATCACCAAGACAAGCCCTAAATCAATCCTCTAGTTAAAACCCTAGTTTCCCTTGCCCAAAAGCTTTTGAGAGACTTATAGAGTGTTAAAAGGGTTTCTAAGTGTTAATGAATAAAATAATAGGGTAAATAACCTCCTAGGTAGGTTATAAGTCATGGGACCTTATTAGGATATATGGGGAAATAACTAGAATAACCCCAATTAAGTTGCACCAAAATCCCATCACAGGGATACGTCTGACCCTCACAATTCGTACGCTTCTAATACGAGTGGTATCCTCCACTCGTACCCTAGCTTGAACTTTTGGATCAAACACTGTCCAGCGTATGACTCATCTAACTAACTCATATCCAAAGCATACTATCTAGACCCTTCATCCGTACCCCTAGCAGATTTAAATCCAAAGAAAGATTTAAACATTGTCCACTTTAGAGTCTTGGGTACGACTCATACCCTGGCTTATAGCTCATGCTGAGGCACTCATACTCAGATCCATCCTAAGTAACCTAGTCTAAGATTAAGTTAAGGAACCAAATAATCCATAACTACCAATATGACTCGTACCTCTAAGTCGTACCTATTCTAGTAACCAAAATTCATCCTACCAACCAACACTAGTTAGAATAAAACTAGACCATACCATCCGTACCCCAACATACGGCTCGTACCCATGAGTCATATTAGGTCCAGAGATCAAAATTCTAGGAAATTTTCTAAGGTCTAGGAACCAAGGTGTTTCAACACTTTGGGCTAAATTCCCTTGTATAGATGTTCTAGAGACTCGTTAATCTTTACATGTAGCTATTTGGGGAAGAATAATGGTAAACTAGTGTTTAATATAATGAGCCAAAATGTTGTTACATGTGAAAACACCTCAGAAAAATTTTACAATGAATAAAATGCTCCTAATTGACCTGGGGAATTTACTTTTAGGGGAAAATGTGGCCCAATTACAAAGAAAGAGTTGGGTTGACATATTGCCTACCTCTGTAGTGGTTAGCTAAATCAACCATTGCAATGGTTATCGAGCAGTAGCCAGTCTGAGGTAAATTTTAAAATCTTCTTTCATTTTAACCCTTAGGTTGTCTTTTCCCCCTAAAAACACCCTGAACGAACACCACCTTCATTGTTATGAGATTTCAAAGGCCAAGCTTCATAAGGGGAATTTTGAGGCACACCTGGTGGGACTCAACATGGGGAGAATATTGCCACTTATGGTATAACTCTCTCCTCTCAATAGCAGCATGTTTTGTCAATGAGTTAGATTATAGTTGTTTTTATTGTAGAAATTGGACTTGGGCTATATTCATATAACATTTATAGTAATATTGAGAGTTCTCATGTATTAGGCCTTCAGGAATGGTGTAACTCCCCGAGTCTAGTATCCCAGACGCTAAACGGTGCTTATGATCCCAAAGGACCACAAGCTAACCCTTTTCTGGTACTTGTAACTAAGCACTGCATAATATACTGTAAAAATGTAGAAAACTTGCCATAAGATTTAATATCTGAAATACAACTTAAAACTGAATTCTAATACAACTGTCTTAACATCTAGTCTAAAAAGTCTCTTAAACTATCAGAACTGTGGAGTTGATGGGATAATCCCCCCAACTAACTTCGTCTACTGAAATACTAAATCTAATACAATACTAAAATAAGAGAATATCCTTGGATGATGAGGACTTACTGCTAAGTCTACTGCTACTGACTAAATCTGAACTGCTAAGGATGCTCGAGAGCTCGTGTTTCTAAACCTATGGTATAAAACACCATAGCATAAGAGAAAAGTATATGTCAGTACATAAGAATGTACTAGTATACTAGATGAGGTAAGGCTAAATACAAGGGCTCATATGCATGAACTAAAGCTGACTGAATAACATGAGTATACTAAATGATGAAGACATGCATAAATGCATAAACTATAGCTAAAATCATAGTACCACTGAATACTAAGTTTAAATAACTAGATTACTGATAACTGGGTTTACTGATGACTGCTATCTGAATTTACTGATACTGATTCACTAACATCTGATTTTACTAACACTTGGATACTGAATAACTGAGTCTGCTGATATTGATATCTGAGTTTTCTGATACTGATTGACTATATCTGAGATCAGTCTTATCTAACAGGTGATCTCTAAATCTATTAGTACTGATTCTGATTGACTGTATTTGAGATCAATCTTATCAAGTGGGTGATCTCTAAATTCTACTGAGATCAGTCCTATCTAGTGGGTGATCTCTAAATTTTACAAAACTATCTAAGTTCATTATTATGTTGAGTAACTATATCTAACAGTCATGAATTTGTATAATTGAATTGAGTTCTATCATTGAGACTGAATTTGAAACTAGGACTGTGGGAAGTAGTTATCTAACTGACATGCCCTGAATCTAAACTCCTGGGGTCAAACATGTAACCCCATTTGGAAGGATGTCAGTACCGTGCCACGGGTAAAGACAACTGCTATAGAGTAAGCCCTAATCTAGCGGGTGACACCTGAGATCAGTCCTGCACTAACTGGTGAACTTAAGTATGTCATTCTTATGTAACGGGTGATATCTCATACCTACGTTGTCTACGTAGTTTTGGAAATTAGGGATTACTCCAAGGAATCTCAGTCCTATCTAGCAGGTAAGCCCCCATCCCTAGGCTCGCTTGGTGCTGAATCCTGCTCCCAACTAAAATATACTGAATTGATTTTTAGATTGAACTGTTACTGATCGTACTAGTTAACTGAACTAAACTGAGGTTACTGAGTTCTATTGACTGATAGAATACTACTAAATTTTGTTATCTGACTAAATACTACTGAGTGCTGAATTGAATACTTGAATGCTATTGAGGTCTGAACGACATACCAAACAGGAATAGACTGACATGAGATTACTGAGTTTTTCTAAGTTCTATAACTGAATAATTTCTACTTATCATGGCACGATTGAAATTATCTTGAAAACTGACTCGGCTCTAGGCACAAAACTAAATTATCGGGTACAAGTACCCCCAGGACTCGATAGCATGTCAATAATAATACATGACAATTCTTGAATAGCATACAATAGTCTATCATTCACCATACAATCAATAAGGTATCTCTTCACGCACTTGAAAATCATAAACTTGTACATGCATAGGAATGCACACTAATATCTCATAATTTATCCAATAGGGAATGTATATGAATAAGAATACATGCAACGTAGCATAATTCATTCACTAAGTCCTTTCAACAAACACTAGTCATGCATTAACTTATACATAATTGGGGATTTCTTACTAACATGCTATAATGACTCTATTTTCTTCACATAAGTATTTTGTCGAACATATTTGGAGCATGCTTTGGTTATACAACAAATTCTACACCTAATTATCATGGATACATCAATCAACATAAAACTTGAAGGGGTTTTATCATGATTATCACATAAATATCACATACTAGGATCAAAGCTTTGGACTTTGTAATCACAACATGAATTAAAACTCAACAACAACAAGAACTTCAATTTTATTTCACATGAATCATGAAAAGCTCAAATATATATAATCTTTGAATTTAGAAAAGGATTCTTGAACTTCTTGGGTGGAAGCGACCCAAGAATCAACACCTAACATACCTTAGTTCTTAATTTTATGAAGATTAACAGAGGAACTTTCTTGAATTTGGATCCTCAATTGAAAATCCTAACTTGTTCTTGAAAGAAATTATGATAAATCACTATGTTTTGGTTGTAATAAGGATGAATCTCATGTTTATGGGTTTATATAGTGGTAGGAAATTGACCGTTTTGCCCTTGAAAGTACGGAGGTGGAAATACTGAAATTTTTTAGCCTTGGGGAGTACCCAGGGCGGCGCCCTGCCTAGCCTGGGGGATTATCCTAGGTGGCACCCTGCCTACCCTAGGGGACTAGCTAGGGTGGCGCGGGCTAATCGCCTCAAGCTACTATTTTGAGCAACCAAACATTCCCTTACACTATCTAAAAAATTCCAAACTCACCCGAGATGTACTATTAACTTGCCCCATCATGAATCAACTTAAAAATTGGCAAATGTAGGTTGCGAAGGTCAAGAAATAAATCATCAAAGTTTGAAGGCTTATAAAATAAAAAAGTTCCAACACTTAGTCAAATTTTCTAAGTGTGAAGCTTCTCTTAAGATGCTTTCAATATCTCTAACGGCTAAGAAAATTTGAGGGGTATTACACATGGTGTTTCAAAGAAAAAAATAAAATCCAATTAGGCCATAATAATATTGTTAAATATTGCTATGCCCTAATGGTGTGATATTAATGGTGTGTAATGGGTGGAATCTTATGACAATCTAGACTAACTAATTGAATAATATGGTGTATAAGTATAGGCTGAGTTGAGTATAGTAAAAAGAGGGAGTAAGTAGTGAGATAGGGTTGAAAGGGGAAGTTATGAGCGTTCTAAATAGTCATGTCTTCCATTGAGTAAGGATAATTAACATAAATTTAGAGAGGGGTTAATAGCAACCTAAGAGAGTTTTTAGTGATCCATGGTCATAACCAAAGGTGTAGGACAGTTCAAGAGACAACCTAGTAGAAGGGTACATGATAAAGTAGGTAAGTTTATATGAGTCATAGAATAACTAGGATGTTGTTAGTAAGGTCCAAGTCTGAGAGAAGTACTTAGTAAGGAATTTTAGAGCAATGTTGGAAACATGAATGTGAGTTATAGATAGATAGGGTTAGTCATGCCCACTAAGTAGAACCTCTATGATCTCCTAGGGAGCGTGGTGTACACAATTATGTAAAGGTTTGTATATAAGGATATATATGTAACTAGGATTTATGTCTCTATGATTATATGTTAACCAGTGATTGTTTTTGGGCAGTACTTGTGATTATTAATTGCATTGTATTTTTATATATATTTATGTTATGGAGGTAAGATAATGAGAATGTTGATACTATTATTGATATCATATTATTTATGATATTTTTTATGATTTAATGATGATTGTGATGATGATGAGATAATGCTACTGATGATGATGATGATGATGAGATTGGAAAGGGAAAAATATCATATGCATGTTTTGCATACATGCATTCATTCATATGCCTTGAAGGTTGAACTACATTTATGTGTTTCTATTGGTTGCTTGTGTGGATGGCCTATTGGTAGTATGGATAGAGTATGGTAGAAAATCGTGAATACAAGGTATGCCCTAGTTTAAGTTTAACGCTTATTTGTCCAAGTATATAATCATATAGGTGAATGTATGGAATAATGGATTGAGTGTAAATATTATTCTTCTGTGAACATAGCTAGATCGGTTCAACCAAAGAATGCCCCAGATTCTAAGACATAGTAAGGTCTGTGAGGTTGTCTAAGGAGAGTCGGAGTGAATTATCAAAGGAAAAAGATATACAAAAATATTAGATGGCAGGTAGATCACAGAGATGCTAAATGTGTGATGCTAATAATTGGATAATTTGGGGATTTGAAAATTAGAACTTTACTAAATGCTATGACTTCTTCTCATGTACTATTAATGTTAGCTATTTCTAACCTTGGTTGACTAATATGCCTACTAATATGTATAGTTGTACTAATGTTATGCCTACTATATCTCCAACTGGGGATATAGCCATGGTGTAGGTTGTTTGGGGTTTCTATAGTAGCGATGATGAGCACTCGACAATAGCTCCTGCCCTTTTTATCCTGCATGGATACTATATCATGGACTTCCATATTCTTTGTTTAGTGCTCTTGTACCGGTTTAGGAAATTTTCTAGGGATTCACTATTGATTATTTTGTACATTACTTTTATGTATCAAATGTATTAAATTAGAATTATATATGTATGAGTCAACTAGATTAAGTTGTTTAAAATAAATTACTTTAAATTTCACATTAAATTAATGGTTGGGTAGCAAGGGTTCTCATATATGGGAAAGGTGTTATCTAGGTGCCCGCACAATTTGTGGGTTGGTTCATGACACGATTTCATATTCTATTCCTGAGACCATCGCTTGAAGGTTTCACAAATATGTAAAATAACTAGTATAGCTTAAGAAGTTTCTAAGAAAACTCTTAGCCTTTTTTTTCTTTCTTTTCATCCTCTTCACTTGAAACATGTCCTAGACCATACTTGAATAGCCTTATTGGGATCACAATGGGCTGAATGATCTTGTTTAAACTCTTTCCGTGGTCACGTGTAGTTATAATGCACCTTTTTTATAGTGGTGGCTACTGTTTTGTAGACTGAAAACATTGGCTTGTGATAATTTAGTTCTCTCATAGTGGTATTCACAATCTCTACGATGTCGGGATCACTTCCATAGGGAATCTTCAATCTCGGGAACATGCCAATTTGGCTAGATCAAGTAGTTCCCTCCATCACAAATGACAATTTCTTGGTCCTCCTATACAAACTTCAGCAATTGGTATCAATGTTTAAGTGATGGCTTATGTTACATGGGTCCATGGTCTTTCTAAGAGCATACTATGGATTGTAATAATATCTATCACCTAAAATTTAACTTGGAATTTATGTTCCCTATCTTAAGATATTGCTTGACTTCCCTGATGGAGTCTTTATAACCATCATTGAAAGCTACCATATTGACTTATCTTTGATGTATTTTGCCCACATAATTATCCAATTGAGTAGTTAATGGATAGACATCCATACCTAATCTATCATCAATCAACGCCATGTTAATGATCATATCCGGAGATCTGATATTGATATGTAATGCCCTATTATACATAATTACCTCAAAAGGTAACTCATTACTACTGAGGATGATGTGAAGATTCTCTGCCGGCATATAGGTCTTTCTTGAGAACTTTCACTAAAGTCAATTAGTGAGACTGGGAGGTCATAAATAATGCCCAAATAAAGATATGATTTGGGATATTTCTTTAGTGCTTCATAATAGAATACTCCTTATACTATATCCCTTCTAATCTAGTCATTTCGTGTATGGTAGTGGTTTCTACCATAAACTTCTTATTCATAGGCATCAATGTTGTGGCTTGATATGGTACTATAAGTAAAGAAAACTGAGTCTTCTCACCGACATTTAGGGCAGTTCCAATTTTTTCTACCTTAGTTGTTTCCTTGTGACTCGCCCTCACTATAGACTTATTTATTATCCACTTTTTATTTGTTTATGCTATCTTAATAGTCATTTCTCCATGATTCAAGAATGGTTCATTTGTAATATTCGGTGGTGCTATCTAAAGTGTTATGACCTTCTATTCAATCAGGCCTTGTATCGTATGTTTCAGATTAACATATTCTTTGATATCATGTCTGGTCTATGGTGATAAGAACAATATCGGTCGGCTCTGAAGGACTGAGAGTTTGTGTTACCTATCTTGGTAGAGTAGGTTGGATGAGTCTCATCACATTTAATCTTTTGAATAATTGAGTCCTAGTTTTAGCTAAGATGGTGGAATTCTAGGGAACATTCTTTTCAAAATTCAAACAAGGACAATTATGACTATTTTGGTTAACAAGAGAAGGGACTGGTTGAAACCTTCAGTTAACTAGATCGCTTTGGTAAACATTAGAATTTCGAGGAGGATCTTGGTAAATGGGTTGATGTCACGACCCGAACCAAGTCCTAGTTATGATAGGTATCTCAAGTCTGCCGAGGACCGGAGACCACCCCCATTAGCCTAGACAACCAGAACACAATACAACTCGTAGCGAATGAGTTTTGAACATATAACAAGATAGAGCTAAATTTCGAACACATAACAAGATAGATACATCAATAACAAGAGGGATCTACTAATCCATAACACCATCCACCCACGTTTTTTCCATAAAAGCCTCTAAGAAACCAAATATCAACCTAGGTCGAGACATGCCCTTGACCATAGAAAAAATCCACTAAAATAATCTACAGACATAGTAAAGACAAGACCATGAAATGAGGGTCATCTAAAGAATGGATGATCATCACTTCAAAGCTCACTCACGGATAATCCAAAAATCACCTACCACTATGTAAGGAAATAGAATTACCTTTGGATCCTGCATCGCGTGGGGATATAGAATTCATGGACGATTAGTGGGGTGAGCACTAGCATGTAACTCAGGGAAGGGATAAAATAATGCCAAAATCAATCAGTCCAAAATCATTCCAAACCATATGCACACAGTCATATACATAAATGTATATATAATATGTCGATATAGGCAACAAGGTTTAGCATGAGAGTTTTAAGACATTAGCTGGAGTGTGTAGATTTTCCATCATCTAAACACCCACGGGCTATATTGGTCTAGCTCTTCCTGCTGATTGGGTCCATCGTTGTCCCTGCTAGCTGGGCCCAAATGCGTGTTAGCCGCACGAACCATAGACATCCAAGGAAGACCAATGAATAGCCCAACCCCACATCATTCCAGGATACATAAATATATATATAAGTGAGAACTATGAACACGGTCATCAATACCCCCACATCAGCAAATATGGTTTCCAGTGTTCTTCCTCACTGGGACTTACACCTTCACAGTATGCTACAAAACCCACCATTAAGCCCAATTAAAACAGTTTACATATTTCCATTTATTAACCAAAAATCATCCATTATGGAATATACCATTAGTATCGTCATACAAATTACGTTTACAAGATAATATCATTATGCCATTCCAATTATTCATCACCTTGGGGGAATACCCCAACCCGCATGATTTATCAATTCAAATTTTGGGGGAATGCCTCAACCCCCGTAGTTTATAAAAATTAGTTTGGGGGAATGCCTTTACCCCCGTAGTTTATAATTAAGTCAAGACATGTCCATCAAGTCCTTCAAAAAAATAATTTTTTTCCATTTAGCCTTTTATGAAATCCAATAGTATAGGATAATAAGACGAACCATGTGATTAACTATGTTTCAAAGACAATTATGCAAGTGGGTTGAGGTTACACAATTTCCAAATCAATTCCAATACCAAAAATTGTATATTTGGGCTAATGCCACGACCCCATCCCATATTACCATGCCCATTCACCCAATCAATTCAAAAACCATCAATAAAGCATACACAATGCATATAAAATCAAGGGAACACCATCCCAGAAGCAATCATCTTAAACCCTCATCCTAAGTTCAAAAATCAATATTTAAAACCACATAAATATCAACATTGCATGCCATGAATAAAACACAAGTTTGTAGGGAAGAGATACATGCTTAAGATTCCAAGAAATTTGGAGAAGAAATCACCCTTTGAGCCCTAGATGACCAATCCTTAGAAAACCCTAGGTGTTCTTGATTAGGGGTTTTGGGAGAAGAGAGAAGTGTGTTTGATGGGTGTTGGGAAGATAATGAGACCTTAATGGTGTTTTATAGATATGGGTCTTATCTGGGGAAAAAGGGAAATGACCAAAGTGATCTTAAAAAAAACACAGGAAAAATTGTCGTTATGGGTCACACAATGACTGGTGACAATTGGGTACGAGTCATTGCCTGAACTCGTAGTCTGAGCAGTGACTCAGAGCATCCTTACTAGTATGGTCATGAGTTACACCCTACAACTTGTGACCAGACCCTACGACTCATGGAGTCTAGTCATTACCAAGTCAGCAACCTTGGGCCATCTCACTGGTTCGGTCTCGAGTCCCACCTTCTGACTTGTGACCTCACTTTACAACTCATGAGGTCCAAGTCGTGACCTCAACAGAAACTTAGGAATTCCTCACTAGTTTGCCAATGACTAGAGCACTACGACTCATAAAGAGTCTTCATGACTCGTTAAGTGAGTCATTACCTAGGCAGTAAGCTCAAAAACTTAAATTTTTTAGAGGCCAAAAATCTGAGGTGTTATATTCTCCCCCCAAGATCATTCATCCCCGAATGATGGGTAGGGACTTATTTAAGCTCTAATAAAGGATATAAATTCACATTAGGAAGCCTCACTCATAAAAAAACATACATAGGCACCAAGATAAATAAGCTTCATGACATCACCAAGTAAACCGTGTAGGCACGAATCATACGATAATGAGATGTAACATAGACATAATCTAGGGCATTAGTTTTATGGAGCGCTGATACAATAAATGAATTGAGATTCTTGCAGGACATAAGAATAGAATAGAAGCATAAAGTGAAACATAAGTTTACGGATCACGAGTTTCATAACATAGAGCTTGAATACTTGGAGGCTTGGATTTCTAGGAACCGTTATTGCTTCTAGTTTTAGGGTGGGTGCATGGACATAAGCTGCATAGAGAATTCGGATCTTAGGTATAGGCACAATTTGAATACATAGGACATTGGTAGAATGTGCCCTTAAATGAAAGTAGGAGGAATTTTCTAGAATGAGCATAGATTTACCATGACTCTTTCCCGAAACTCACCGCCATGATAAATTTTAAGATTAGCCTTAGTTCACCATCTCCCCCCTATAGCTACAATATGATGCCACTACCCTTCATAGATGCTAATATAACCTTCTGCTAGCCTCTATATCTATCACCCTATAAGTCACACTCGCATGAGTATACACCTCCATAATTCTTAACCCATAACAAAACCTCTAATTGCATGACATCACAACTTAGAAAAATTCTAAAGACTACACCAAGGGCTCACATCATTTATCCATCTTTTCCTCAATTCAGCTTTGAAGAACACCATATAAAAACTCCCCATACTTCTCCACACTAAGATATTCGATAACATGAACTAGGTACACATGGCACTTACATACTTAAAACCTCATCTAACAAGATAATACCTGGGGTTCAACATATTCTTAGAAACTTAATGCCCTTATAAACCTAATGACTTAGTCCCAATTCTTTGCTTCAACACTAGACCTCTAGTATATATCACAATTACCCACTCTAATATTTCATAAGTTTATCAGCTTAATCTCTTTCACATATCACATCAAGCCCATTAATCTATTCCCACAAATCTTATATCACTATCCTCGAGCTAACTTTCTTATCACCACCATCAATATCTAAGGTTCAAACTTAGGGTGTAGCAATAATCATGCACCACCGATGAAATATCCCATATAATATACTAGTCCATCCAATAGAGAAATCAACCTAAAATTCCTTATTTAACTTAGCTACGGCCCATAAGAACATTCTTCTTCACAACAACCAATTTGATTATCGATGGTCTATACATATCCAAAGAGAGTCATCCTTCTTATGCACAAAAATAATAGGATCACCCCACAGAGAAACAGTAAGATGGATGAAACCCTTATCATAAAGATCCTTTAACTGCTCCTTAAGTTCTTTCAACTCAGTCAGAGCCATTCTATTGGGAGGAATAAAAATAGGATGGGTGTCTGTTAGAAGATAAATCCCAAAGTCTATTTCCCCATTGGATGAACACCAAGAAGGTCATTAAGAAACACTCCAAGAAATTTGTTAACCATGGGAACAAATTGTGAAGGACCTCCAAAACAAGAATCCTTAACCCGAACTAGATGATATAAACACCCCTTAGAAATTAACTTTCGAGCTCTAAGATAAGAAATAAATCTTCCCTCAAATACTAGAGAACTACCTTCCTACTCAATCACTAGTTTATTCAGGAATTAGAAACTAACCTTACGGGTTTGATAATCTAGAGAAGCATAGGATGATTGGAGCCAATCCATCCTTGAGATAACATCAAAATCCTCCATATCCAACTCTGCTAAATCTACCAATGTCTCCCTACCATAGTTAGATACCACACAACCTCTATAAACCTTTTAGCTGCACTAAAATCATCCACTAGGATAGACACAAAGAAAGGATTAAAAATTCACTCAGGATCAAAACCAAAATGAACAGCCACATAAGGGGTCACATAAGAAAGGGTAAAACCCAGATCAAGTAGATAATATACATCATGATAGAAGAGTCTTAATATACCAGTGATAATATCAGGAAATGCCTCGGATTACTGATGGGTGACAAGAGCATAAAGACAGTTCCAACCAGTACCAATACTAAAAGTAGCATCGTTTGGCGCATAATCTAAATAAGTAGAAACCGAAACCTTATTAGCTCTGGTAGCAATATTATCTGAAGGATAGTTCAACTAGATATGACCAAGCTATCCATATTTGAAACACTAATTCCTTCCCTCATCGTAATAACTACGGTGCAACCAGCCATAAGCTCTGCAAAAAGGATAGGATGGGGCTGACTAAGATCCACTAGCCTGAGGCTGGATGCCTAGAGATTTAAACCTACTATCAACCTAAAAGCGATGCTCACCCAATGGCTTAGGATAGGGAGCACTAGTCGTAGAATAAAAACCAAAATTTCCCCAAGTCTTTTTCTTTCCCCACTGCTTACCATCTCTACCACTGTTCTTCTAGCGTCCGCCCTGCTTTGAATATTAGAACTTCTTATTTTTTTTCCTCTCTCTCATTTTTGCTTATTACTTCTTTTCATCTTTAACCTGTTGCATATACACCACCAACCTAGAGATATCCAAGTCATTATTCAACATTGTCGTCTTACACTCTAGTACTAAGTTCTGAGACAAACCCAAAGTAAACTTTTTTATTCTCTCCCTCATACTAGACATAATCTCTGAGGTATAATAAGACAGCTAGTGTAATTTCAAAGCATACTCCTTCAAAGTCATCCTTTCCTACTTCAAGTTCACCAATTCCTCAACTTTAGCCTTCCTCAATTCCTGAGGAAACAAATGATCAAGAAAGGTACTCAAAAACTCACCATATACAGCTCACTCTACATCATCACCCCTCAACTGCTCCTACTCCTCATACCACTAATATGTCATATCTTTCAACTGATATACGAGAAACTCCACACCTTCTGAGTTAATGATATGCATCACCATAAATATCTTTTCCATCTCATCCATAAAACCTTGAGGATTCTCCTAAAACCTAGAGCCAGTAAAGGTCAGAGGATTTAATCTCATAAACTAGCCAACTCTAGTAACCTTAGAAGATGGAGAAATAAAACTAACATGATTAGGCTGATGAGATTGAAAAGTCACCAATTGGGTCAGCAGATGAATAAATTGATGAAACTTGGCATTGGAAATATCTCTATAAGGTGTTGGGGCATAAAAATCATCAACTCTAGAAGCCCAAAGAGGACTGATAGGAACCAAAAAACTCCATGAGAGATAGTACACTCAGGATCAGGGACCCTAGAATTGTTATGTACCCCATAAGAAGGGCCAATTCCATTCACATTATCCTAAAATAGGACATAGGAGTTCCCACGAGTATCAGATCTTTAAGAAGGCATGATCTGAAATACGAGCAAATAGAATTAGAGGAGATTTCAAGACCTTAGACTCTATAGCTCAAAAATAGATCAAAATAAAGGGAAAATATTCCTAAATTCCTCGTAGCCTCTCCCTTATAAATTTGGTGCACTATACACCCATACAAAAAACTCTACTTTACACGGCTTTGTGGAAACCCATTGACCATGAACCTAGGCTCTGATACCAAGTTTGTCATAACCTAAACTAAGGCCTAGCCATGACGGGAATCTTAAGTCTGCCAAGGAACAAAGACCACCCTCATTAGCCTAGCCAACCAAAACACAATACAACTAGCAATAGATAAGTTCCAAACATATAAAAAGATAGAGCTAAATTTTGAAATCATAAAGATAGATAAATCAATAACAAGAGGGATCTAAGAATCCATAACATCATCCACCCACACTTTGTCCACAAAATCCAGTAAGAAACCAAACAACCACCTAGATCGGAACATGCCCCCAACCATAGCAAAAAAACCCACCAAAATAGTCTAAGACATAAGTAAAGACAAGACCATGATATGAGGGTCTTCCAGAGAATGGAAGCTCACCACTTCAAATATTACTCATGAAACAATCAAAAAAAACCTACCATTGCACAAGGAAACAAAAAGTATCTTCAGACCCTGTATTTTATGGGAGTACAGCGTGGGGTGAGCATTAGCATATAACTTAAGGAAGGGTTAAAATAATGACATGATCAATTAGTCAAAAATTATTCCAAACCATATGGAAATAATCATATACATATATATATGTAATATGTTGGGATAGGGAACAAGGTTTAGCATGAGAGTTTCAAACATTAGCCTAGACTATGTAGCTTTTTCATCATTTGAACACTCACGGGCTATATTGGTCTAGCTCTCCCTGCTGATTAGGTCTAGCTCCCTCCCAGCTAGTTGGCCCCAATACGTATTAGTTGTATGAAACAAATATATCCAAGAAAGACTAGGGAATACCCCGACCCCACGTCATTCCAGGATATATAAATATATATATATATGAACTATTCACACGATCATCAATAACCCCACATCGATAAATATAGTTTCCAGTATTTTTCCTCCTTGGGACTTACACCTTCAAGGTAAGATACACAACCCCCCATTAAGTCTAATTAAAATAGTTTACACTTTTTTATTTATTAACCAAGAATCATCCATTATGGCATATACCATTGGTGTCGTTAGACCAGTTATGCTTGCAAGCTAATATCATTATGTCATTCCAATTATTCATCACCTTGGGGGAATTCCCCAACCCCCGTGACTTATCAAGTCAAATTTTAATGGAATGCCTTGACCCCCGTAGTTTATAAAAATCAACTTGGGGAATGCCTCGACCCCCGTAGTTTATAATTAAGTCAACATATGGCCATCAAGGACTTCAAAAAAATTATTTGTATCCCATTTAGCCTTTTATACAGTGTAATAGTTTAGGATAGTAAGCCAAACCATGTGATTGTCCATGTTTCCAAGACAATTATGCAAATGGGTTGAGGTTACATAATTTTCAAACCAATTCCAATACCAAAAATAATTAATTTAGAGGAATTCCATGGCTCACATCCCATATTACCATGCCTATGCACCTAATCAGTTTAAAAAACATCAATAAAGCATAAACAATGTATATAAAATCATTGGAAGACCATTCAAGCAGCAATCATCTAAACCCCTTAACCCATGTTCAAGAATCAACATTTAAAACCACATAAATATCAATATATCATGCCATGAATAAAACACAAGTTTGGAGAGAAGAGATACATGCCTGAGATACCATGAAATTTAGAGAAAAAACACCTTTTGAGCCTTAGAAGACCAGTCCTTAGAAAACCCTAGGTGCTCTTGCTTAGGGATTTTGAGAGAAGAGAGAAGTATAGTTGATATGTGTTAGAATGCTAATAAGACCCTAAAGGTGTTTTATGGATGTGGGTCTTATCAGGGAAAGAGGGAAGTAATTGAAGTGTCCTTAAATAAAACACAAGAAAAACTACCGTCAATCGTTATAGGTCACGTCACGACTCGTGATGATTAGGTATAAGTCATTGCCTTTACTCGTAGTCTGGGTAGTGACTTAGAGCATCCTTATTGTTATGGTCATGAGACATAGCCTACGACTCATGAACTAACCCTACGACTCGTGGGTCTAGTCGTTACTAAGACAGCAACTATAGGCTACCTCACTGGTTTGGTTATGAGTCCCACCCTATGACTCATTACTCACCTTATGACTCGTGAGGTCTAAGTTGTGATCTCAGTAGAAATTTGGATATTCCTAACTAGTTTTCCTATGACTATAGCCCTATGACTCGTAATGAGTCTTCACAACACGTTAGGTGAGTAATTACCTGGGTAGTGAGTTAAAAATGCAAATTTTTAAAGGGTAAAATTTTAAGGTGCTATAGTTGATAATTTTGCTATAGATATTGGTTATTTGTTTGGTTGACTGGGTAATTTTGTTGTGGAGCTATGGGACTGGATTAGGTGCAGAAAATATATTGAGTGTTTTGAAGAGCTGGAAAGTAGGTTGATTGTGATGATATTTTTGAATAAAAATGAATTTTTTCAATTAATTCTTAGATATTGTGTTTAATATTGATCCATTCTTTTGTAGTATGTCTAGTACCTCCTGAAGGGTAAGCACAATATTGGTCGAATCTATAATATTTTGCATGGGTGTTGATAACTTTTGGGTCGATCATTTCGATTAGTCCAACTTCTTATAACCTTTTAAAAGTTATGTTTGACTTTTGGCCAAAGAGGTAAATATTCAAGAAACTTTTCTCTTATAATTTTAACCAAATATTATATTTTGGTATATCTAAAGATGTATTTAGGAGTAAATTTGTATATATGGATAGAAGGGTTCAGAATCTGAAGATTGGGTTGGGGTTTTGTATGCTATTGGAGGTCTTTAACAATATGGATATGGATTTAGGTATTTTGGAGGAGGAATTGGATATTTAGTTTAGGCATAAAAGACTAGGTAGGAGTTTATGGAGGTGGAGGCTTGAGATTGTCCAAGATCAAACTTCAGAACATTAGTCGTAATGACCAAACTGACCATTTCTTTTACTCATTTCACTTCTTCTTAGAGTTCTTTCTATCTCTTCATTAGTTCGGAAATATTTTCACCTTATGCTTTTATTATATGATCCTTGATAGTAATTTCAGTCAAAGCATTTATTGGACCCCAAGATTTCAACAATTTTATTTTGATACCTCCTTCTAATTTTATTGTGATTTCTGAGTTGAATTATGAGAATCTTCCATAGAGAAAGAGGATTTTAGAAACTACGTGTAATGACTCACAATCTTTATTTAGATATTGTCTTATGATTTATTCTTTATGAGATTTCAACTTTCAGTCTTATTTATGATCAAGGTGATTTTATTTACACTTAACACGCATGATTTGTAAATATGTTTAGTTTTAGTTTTACTTATTGTATTCACCCACACATACTCAGTACATTCTAGAAATACTGACCACATATATATTTCTGTGGTAATATTTTTTCATAATGTAGGTTCTAGTATTCATTCCAGTATCACGACTAGCCATTATCACCATTTCCTATATCTAGCCAGTGGGTGAGTCCTCATAGTTTGAGGGCCAAACTTATGTTGATTCCAAATTCTTATTACTATCATTACAGAAGTTATGCATTCAGTTTAAGTTAGCTAGAGTCTATCCCAGTGGCTCTTCATTTTTAGTTAGAGGCTTGTCAAGATTAGTCAGATGTTGTGTTCTTTTAGTTTCTCATAGAATTAGATGTTATTGAGTTGCAATATTTTGTTGAGATAATTAATCTACTTGAATCTAATTTATAAGTTTTCTTTGGTTTTCTCTAATGTTTCAAGTTTACATTTATTAGAGTTTAGTGTTGAATAGATATCATGGGTTATCTTGGGGCTACTTGTAGTCCTAAGCACCGTGTGACATCCAGGGGGTATCTTCAGGTCCTTACAGACTTAGTATTAGAGACTATGTTTTAAAAGTACCTTAGGGAGTCTGACAAGCCTCGTTGCATAGAGTTTTAACCATGGGTGTAAAATGTGCCACAGTTATAAATGAGAGTCTATAAAATATACTAGGAACCATCCCTAATTTCATGATCTCTATCATAATTTGAAGTTATATTTAAGTGCTCTAATTCATTCTTTCATGTGATAAAAAATGTCTTCTCGCAAAGCTTATACTTATAGAAATGGGGACCAGCCAACCTCACCACCACCCGCAAATCCTTTGAATGAGAATGCCTATTTTATTGAGTTTCATGCTACCTTCCAAGTAGTAGCTCAGGTTGTAAGTACAAAGGCTCAGTGCAATTAGATAGAAGCAGTCCCACTTTATTAGAATGGTAACTTAGCTACAGCTAGAGTTTAGGATTTTATGAGAATAAACCCATTTAAGTTCTTTGGGTCAAAGGTGAATAAGGATCCTTAGTTTTTCATTGATGAGGTGAAGAAGATTACTCAGATTATGCATGTTATTGAAGAGAAAAGTGTGGATTATCTTTTTATCAATTGACGGATATTGCTTATGACAGGGTGACTTTATGAAAGTAAGGTAGAGGTGAGAATGCAGTTTCTATGAATTGGATGTGTTTTAGGTGGATTTTTTGGACAGGTTCTTTCCTTGTGAGATAAGAAAATTAAGTTAAGAGGATTTCATGAACCTGAGTTAGGGCTCTATGTAGGTGAAGAAATATTTCCTCAAGTTCACTCAGCTAGCTAAGTATGCCCTAGAGTTTTTGCCAGATTCCAGAGCTCATATGAGTAAGTTTGTCACCAGAGTGTCTGACTAGGTAGTCAAAGAGTAGAGAACTTCCATATTGATTGGGGATATGGATATTGATTTATTGATGACTTATACTTGAATAATGAGGCTGAGAACTATATAAAATAGGGAGGGAAAATAAAAGGTTTAAAATTGGACAGTTTGAGTATAGTCGGTAGAAGTTAGGAAGGGAAAATCATTCACAGTTTTAAAGCCATTCATCAGCACCTGCATCATCTTCATACAGTGCCCCTACATATAAATCTAAGTAAGAGTAGTGGGCAGATAACCGACTTCTAGATCTCATAGTAGTGTTGTTGAGGGACCCAATTATCCAGCCTGCAAGAAATATGGTAAGAAATATAGAGGTGAGTGTTTGGCCGGTACAATAGGGTGTATAGATTTGGGAAGATGGACTACATATGTAACACCTTGGGTTTTTGGTCCTTGGAAATTTCTAAAATTTTATGCTTAACTATGACTTACCCTATGAGTCGTAGGGAGTCTTAACAAGTCATTGGACCAAGATTATCGCCTAACCATGATGTATGGCTAAGTCTTTTACATTGAGTATGAGTGGCTCACTACGATTCATAAGGACTCTTTATGGGTGGTTGTGTATAAATGGTAGGATGTCCATTATATACTCAAATGGTTATTGTGTTAACTACGACTGGACCCTATGAGTCCTAGTATCCCATTATGAGTTGTATTAGGTAAGTCATAGGGTTAACAGTATGTGTGTGCCCTAGAAACTGTCTTGGCTATGAGTCGTAATGGGTCCCTACGAGTTGTATAGTGACCCATAGTGACTAACGACTAAATTTGAGCTTTTAATTTAAGGGTACTTTGGACAACTCCCTTCTTACCCAATTAAAACTCCATATTCATAAATCACTAAAATGGGTTATTTCTCATTCATAACATAATTAAACACTCTTAAAACTTTCTCAAAAACTTCAAGGACAAGATACTTAAGGTTTCCAAGAAGTATGTCATCCAATGGCTCAAGGGTTGAATTCTTTTCATAAAACTTGGTATTTTAGGCATGTTACTCTTCTCTAATTATTATTTGTGAATGGCATAAATTTATTACATGGTTTAATTAAATGGTTTTGAATGTGGGTTTCCAACATTGTTGAGGGTTTTGACATGGTTGCTCCTTGAATTATTTTCTCATGATTTGTTATACATTTCTTATGTTTTATTAATGGTTTGGAACTTGTGGGGTGCATGGGAATGGTGAATAAACTAAGGGGTCATGTTTTTCCCTAAATTAATATTTTGACTATTGGAATTCGTTTTGAACATAAGTGTTATCTCAACCTACTTTTGCAAATGGTTTTGAATTGTAAAAATTTTCACTTAGTTTGACTTGCTCACCTATGTTATTGCATTTCATAATTGGTAAGCTAATGAACTTGGATTCTAAAAGCCTTATTGGTTATCATATTAATGAACAAAGAGGGTGAGGCATTCCCCCAATATTTCAACATTAATGAACAAAGAGAGCAAGGTATTCCACTGGTTATCATATTACAAGTATTTGGGTATGATGATACCCACAGTGTGCCTTAATGGTTGGTTCATTAATTGATAAATAGTTTGTGTGAAACTTACTTTAATTGGGCTTAATGGGGGTTATGTAGTGAAGTCATGAAGGTGTGGATCTTGGATGACTGGTACTGGAAACTCGTGTTATCCAAGATGAGGTTTGGTCTTTATGACCTGTGTGCACACGTCATACCTGATATATATTTTGGGACGGATAGTTGCCTTGATGGCTTTAGCTTTCCCTCAGATTTTTCTTTGATTCGTGTGGCTAATACACATAGGGGTCCTTTCAGCAGGTGGAGCTGAACCCATATAAACCATGGGTGCCTATTATGACAGTTGAGCTACATAGTCCAGGATAATGTTTTACTTCATTCTAAATTATGTTCCCTATCCTGGCATATTATTTATTTATGTACTATGAAGTGATTCATACGATTTTTGAAATGGTTTGAATTGACATTATTTTATCCCCTATCCCCGAGTTATATGTTAGTGTTCACCTTACTAACCTTCTTCAGATGTTGTATCCCCACATGATGCATGCATAGAAAATAATGCTACTTTTTATGCACAAAGTTAGGTGGATCAGCTCAATTCATCGGTTCGTTATGGTGAAGTGTTGAGCTTCCATTCTCTGAATGACTTACACATTTCATCAGTTCCTTTCATAAACAAGAATTGAGAGTTTACATATCATTAACATTATCATTGCCATTGTTAAGGTCGAGAACATGTCCCAACCAAGACTAGTTTTGGTTTTCTTTGCATAGAGGCCTTGTTGGAATATAGTGGACTTGGGTGGTGTTGGTTGGTTACTTTGGGTCAGTTTCCAGTTATTAGTTATAGACATATTTTTTATTCTTCCGGCTCATATTATACTATTATGTTTTAAGTTTAGAATTTGGCCCGTTTTGAGTAGTGTGTGGTGTTTTTTTAGGTTTAGGGGGTGGTCTCTGGTCCACGGTGAACTTATGATACCCATCATGGCCGGGCCCTAGTTTGGGTCATGAAAAAGTTAGTATCAAAGCCTAGGTTTAGTTTCATTGGGTATCCTAAAGACGTGTTAAGTAGAGTCTCTTTTATGGGTGTGTAGCGCTCCACACTTATAAGGAAAAGTCTATGAGGTATCTAGGAATGTTTCGCTTTTCTTGTGATCTATTTTTGGGCTATAGAGTCTAACATCTTGAATAACCTCTAATTCCCGTATATTAACTTTTTGGATCATGCCTCCTTAAAGATCTAATGCTCAAAAAAACTCCTCTATCCCACTCGAGGACAACATTGATAGAACCTATCCTACTTATGGGGTTCAGACTTGGTCGAGGGCTCCTACTCTTAATGGCTCTCCTGGGGTTCCCCTAAATTCCACTAGTCCTCCTCGAGGTCCTTAGGGTAATACGACTAATGTTGAGTTCTGCCATTTAATCCATTCTTCTTACTCAGTTGGTGGCTTCTCTGTCTTGCCAGTCTGAGACTGAGAGTGATGTTACTCCTTTTGAGGTTGCTAAAGTTGGCCAATTTATGAGGCTTAAACCACTGGTTTTCACTATTTCTAAGGTTGAGGAAGATTCTTAAGGCTTTATTAATAAGATGGAAAAGATTTTCTAGGTGATTCATACCTCTAGCTTTGAGGGTATGGAATTTGTGCATACCAACTGAAAGATATAGCATATCAATGGTATGAGGAGTGGGATCATTCGGGGGGTAATGAAGTGGAATTGGCATCTTGGGATGACTTTTCTAGTGCTTTCCTTGATCACTTATTTCCTTAAGAGTTGAGGGAGGCAAAGGCCTAGGAGTTTGTGAACTTGAAGCGAGGCAGGAGACAGTAAAAAAGTATGCCTTGAAGTTTCACTAGCTGTCTCGTTAAGCTCCAGAGTTGGTGTCCCTTATGAGAGCTTGAATGAGGAAATTTGCTTCAGGATTATCACGTGGTTTGGTATTAGAATGCTAAGCTGCTCTATTGAACAAACACATGGGTATCTCTAGATTGGTGGTATATATGCAGCAGGTAGAGGAGGAAAAAAAGTAGGTTAAGATGAGTAAAAGACAAAATAAAAAGTTTTGATATTTGAATCAGGGTGGAGGTCAGCAGTAGAGTAATGGGGATGATGGAAAATGGTCTAAGAAGAAGTGGGGCAACTTTGGTTCCTACTCTAAGGCTATTGATCCTCATCCGAATGCGTCGAGTGATCGTCATCTTTAGAACAATGTTGGTCCTAAGGGACAAGGTGCCCAATCTTAGGCCAGTAGGTCCTACTCAACTCCATCCCATCTTCATTATAGATTTTGTAGGTAGTTGCATAGTGGTTTTTGTGATGAGGCTGAAACAACTCTTTTAGGTGTGGCTAGTCTGGCCACTTTCAGAGGAACTGTCCTTTAGGAGATGTTGCTATGGGGGAAAATTAGATCCTGGTTGCTTCTTCTTCTCCCACACCAAAAGGTGCTACTTTTGGCTTCGGTGCTTGTTAAAACCATCTGTATGCTCTTTCTACCCATCATATTTTGAGGTATCTCCCAATGTTGTTATTGGTATGCTAAAACTCTTCTCTCATAATGTGTATTGTTTGTTTGATATCGGGTCTACTCTTTCTTATGCCCCTTATGTGGCTATTCATTTTTGTATTGGTCTTGAGTGTTTTTCGGATCCTTTTTTTGTATCATCCCCAGTTAGTGACTTTTTTATGTTCTGAAAAGTTTATAGGGGTTGTGCAGTATCTATTTGTGATAGGGAGATATTAGCATATTTGATAGAGTTGGACATGTTAGAACTTGATGTGATTCTGGGGACTTATTGGTTGCACTCGTGCTATGCTTCCCTTAATTGTCGAACCTGAAGGGCCAGTTTCTATTTCTCGAATGAGCCAATGATTGAATGGGAAGGTAGTTCCCTAGTGCCCAAGGGAAGGTTTATATCTTATCTTAGAGCCTGGAAATTTATTTTTAATGAGTGTCTCTACCATTTAGTACATGTTAAGGATTCTAGATCCAAAGGTCCTTCACTTCACTATATCGCTATGGTCTGTGAGTTCCCCAAGGTATTTCCTGATGATCTTCATGTTGTTCCTCCTAATAGAAAAATTGATTTTGAAATTGATTTTCTTTAGAACACTCATCCTACCTCTATCCCTCCTTATAGAATAGCTCCAACAGAGTTGAAAGAACTCAAGGAGTAGTTGAAAAATCTTTGGGATAAGGGTTTTATCTGCCCTAGTATTTTATCTTGGGGCACCCCAATTCTATTCATGCGTAAGAAGGATGGGTCCCTTCGGATGTTCATAGATTACCGCCAATTGAATAAGGTGATTGTGAAGAATATATATCTACTTTCTAGGATCGATAATCTATTTGATCAGCTTCAGGGTGCTAAGTACTTCTCCAAGATGGATTTTGGAGTGGGTTATCATCAATTGAAGATTAGGGAGATGGATGTCCCTAAGACCGCCTTCCGAACCCGATATGGTCACTTTGAAGTTTTAGTGATGTCCTTTGGTTTGACTAATGCCCCAACAGCATTCATTGATCTTACAAATTGGGTTTTTATTCAGTTCCTGGAATTTTTTATCATTATGTTCATTGATGATATTTTGGTATATTTGAAAAGTGAGTCAAATCATGTCGATCACCATCGTTTAGTGTTGTAGACCCTTCAGGAGCAGTGATTGTATGATAAATTCTCTAAGTGTGAGTTTTGGTTAAATATTGTGACTAATCTGGGTCATGTTATTTCTAGAAAAATGATCATGGTGAATCCACAAAAGCTTATAGTGGTTAAGACATGGCCTAGACCCATAACTCCAACTGATATTCAGAGTTTCTTGGGTTTAGACAATATTATGGAAGGTTTGTGGAGAGCTTCTCTTCTATTGCTGCCCTATTGACTAAGATGACTCAAAAAAAGGAAAAGTTCTTGTGTTTGGAGGCATGTGAGGATAGTTTTGAGAAGTGGAAGGATAAGTTCACTTTAGCTTTGATTTTGACCCTACCCGAAGGAACGTATGGTTTTGTGGTTTATTGTGATGTATCCATGTGGGATTAGGTTGTGTGTTGATGAAACATAGAAAGGTGGTTGTTTATTCTTCTAGACTATTGAAAGTTCATGAGAATAAACATCTGGTGTATGATTTGGAGTTGTTAGATATGTTTTTTGCCCTAAATATCTGGCCCCATTACTTGTATGGATTCATGTTGATATATTCTTAGACCATAAGAGTTTGCAATATGTGTTCACCTAGAAAGAGTTGAATATTAGGCAAAGTAGATGGCTTAAGTTGCTCAAGGATTACGATATGAGTCTCAATTATTATCCAGGTAAAGCTAACATAGTTGTTGATGCTCTTAGCAGGTTGTCCATGGGAAGCTTGTCTTATGTTGATAGGGAGAAGCGCGAATTAGTGAAAGATTACACTGTTTGGCTAATCTTGGAGTTTGTCTTTTAGACTCTGAGGATAGTGGTGTAGTTGTTCAAGAAGTGGCAAAGTCATCTCTAGGTGCTAAGGTGAAGGAGAAGAAGATTTTGGATCGTGTTTTTATGAAGATCAAGGATGATGTCAGTCACCAGAAAGTGATGGCTTTTGAGATTGGTGGTGACAGAATCTTGAGGTACCAAGGTAGGTTATATATTCCTGACATTAATGGTCTGTGAGAGAGGATCTTGGTTGAAGATCACGAGTCGAGGTGTACTATTCATCCTGGTTCTACAAAGATGTATCATGACTTGAAGGATATATATTGGTAAAATAACATAAAGAGGGATGTGGCTAATTTTGTGGCCAATTTTATGGTGTGTAAACAAGTAAAGCTTGAGCACTTGAGGCCTGGTGGTTTCTCTCAAGAGATTGAGTTTCTCGAGTGGAAATGGGAAGTAGTTAATATGGATTTTTTTACCGACCTCCCATAGTCTTGTGGCCAGTTGGATTCTATTTGGATCATTGTGGATAGGATGACTAAGTTGGCTTACTTCTTATCGGTAAGGACTAATTTCTCATCAGAGAATTATGTCAAGTTGTTTATTGGGGAGATAGTTAAGCTGCATGGTGCTCCAATTTCCATCATTTCTGACTGAGTTGCTCAGTTCTCGTCTAATTTTTGGTGCTCATTTCAAAAAAGTTTGGGGACTAAAGTAAACCTTAGCACCACTTTTCATCCTCAGATGGATGGACAAGAAAAGAGGACCATTTAGACTTTGGAGGATATGCTAAGGTCTTGTGTGATTGATTTTGGTTGAAGTTGGGTTGACCATTTGCCTCTTATAGAGTTTGAATACAATAATAGATATTATTCGAGTCTTGGGATGGATCCTTTCAAAGCGTTGTATGGTAGGAGGTATCGGTCTCCAATTAGGTTGTTTGAGGTTGGCAAAAATAGATTACTAACTTTGGAGGATATGCTAAGGTCTTGTGTGAATGATTTTGGTGGAAGTTGGGTTGACCATTTGCCTCTTATAGAGTTTGAATACAATAATAGATATCATTCGAGTATTAGGATGGATCCTTTCAAAGCATTGTATGGTAGGAGGTGTAGGTCTCCTATTAGGTGGTTTGAGGTTGGGAAAATTAAATTATTTGGCCTGCACTTTGTTCACCAAGCTTGGCTAAGGTGAAAGTGATTCGAGATAGGATTAAGACCGCCCAAATTTGCTAAAAGTCCTATGCTAATGAAAGGAGAAGAGATTAAGAATTTGAGGTGGATGATTTGGTGTTTTTAAAAGAGTCTCCTACAAGCTCAGTCCCTGTTATGTTGGCCCATATTGTGTTTTGAATAAAGTTTGAAAGGTTACTTATGAGTTGGAGTTGCCTTCTTGTTTGAATTTGATTCATCCGATCTTTCATGTGTTAATGTTGAAGAAGTGCGTGGGTGATCATTCCTTGGTCGCTCCTTAGGAGAGTATTGGTGTTTCAGATTCCTTGTATTACAAGAAAGTCCCGATGGGGTTTTGGATCGGTAAGTCCATCGGATGAAGACTAAGGACGTGGCTCCGGTAAAGGTCTATGGAGAAACCAAAAGCGTAAAGAAGATACTTGTGAAGCTGAAGAGGACATAAAGTCCAAATACCCATTCCTATTTCCTGGTTTAGATAATCATGCTTGAGGTATGTGAATTCCTTAATATCTTTGTTTTCTGTCTTTGTTAAAGGTAGATGTGGATGTATTGGGAGTCAAATCGTGCTAATTAATTGCTTGTCCTATCATTCAAGGATGAATGGTCTTAAAGGAGGGAGAATGTAACACCCCGAGTTTTTGGTCCTTGGAAATTTTTGAAATTTTATCCTCACTGTCCAGACTATGACATACCCTATGAATTGTAGGAAGTCTGTACGAGTCTTTAGACCTAAATCATAGCCTAAATAGTGTGTATGGCTAAGTTTTCTGCTCTGAGTACGAGTGACTCACTACAAGTTGTGAGGACTCTTTATGGGTCATTGTGTACAAATCGTAAGATGTCCAGTATATACCCAAATGGTTTTTGTGTTGACTATGATAGGATTCTATGAGTCATAGTGTCCCATTACAAGTTGTATTAGGTGAGTTGTGGGGTCAATAGTGTGAGTGGGCCCTCAAAACTTTCTTGGCAACGACTCGTGGTGACAAACCGTATAGCGGCCCGTAGTCATTAATGACTAAATTTAAGCTTTTAATTTAAGGGTACTTTGGACAATTCCCTTCTTATCCAATTAAAACCCACGTTCATAAAGCACTCAAGGGGTTTATTTCTCATTCATAATGTAATTAAATACTCTCAAAACACTTGCAAAGACTTCAAGGTCATGATACTTAGGGTTTCTGAGAAGTAGGTCATCCAAGGGATCAAGGGTTGATTTCTTCCCATAAAACATGGTATTTCAGGTATGTTATTTTTCCCAAATTATTATTTGTGAAAGGCACTAATTTATTACATGGTTCAATTGAATGGTTTTGAATGTGGGTTTCCAATATGGTTGAGGGTTTTGACATGGTTGCTCCTTGAATTATTTTCCCATGATTTGTTATAAATTGCTTATGCTTTATTAATGGTTTGGAACTTGTAGGGTGCATGGCAATAGTCAATAGACAAAGGGCGCATGGTTTTCCCAAAATTGAAGTCTTAAAGATTGGAATTGATTTTGAATAACGGTATTCCCTCAACCAGCTTGTGTAAATGGTTTTGAATTGTAAAAATTCTCATTTGGTTAACTTGCTCACCTATGTTATTGCATTACATAATTAGTAAACCAATGAACTTAGATTTTAAAGGCCTTGTTGGTTATCATATTAATAAACAAAGGGGGTAAGGCGTTTCCCCAAAATTTTGATATTAATGAACAAAGTGGGTGAGGCTTTCCCCCGAGTTTTAATGTGATTGTTATGGCAAGAGATAAGCTTGCAAGTGTTTGGGTATGATTATACCCACGGTGTGCCTTAACAGTTAGTTCATTGATCAATAAGTGGGTTGTGTGAAACTTTCTTTAAATTGGCCTTAATAGGGGTTATAATGAAGCCGTGAAGGTGTGGTATTAGATGATTTGTACTGGAAATTCTTGTTTGCCGACATAAGGTTTGGTCTTGATGAACAGTGTGCACATGTCAAGCTTGATATATATTTTGGGATGGCTAGTTGCCTTGATGGATTTATCTTTCTCTCGGATTTTTAATGGTTCGTGCGGCTAACATACACTAGGGCCCTTTCAGTAGGGGGCTGAACCCATATATCCCGTGGGTGCCTATTATGATGGTTGAGCTACATAGTCCAGGATAATGTTTTACTTTATGCTAAACCTTGTTCCCTATCCCGGCATATTATTTATATATGTATTATGATATAATTCATATGGTAATTGAAATGGTTTGGCATGGCATTATTTTGTCCTCTATCCCCTAGTTACATTCTTGTGTTCACCCCACTAACCATCTCCGGACTTTGTATCCCTATGCGATGCAAACACTGGAGATTTTACTACTTATCTTGTGTAGAGTTAGGTAGATCCAATCGGTTCATTGGTTCATTATAGTAAACTGGTGAGCTTTCATTCTCCGATAGACTTAGATATTTCATCAGTTTCTTTCATAGACTAGAATTGAAAGTTTACATTATCATTAACATTATCATTGTCAATGTCAGAGTTGGGGGCATATCCCAACCAAAACTAGTTTTAGTTTTCTTTACACAGAGGCTTTGTTGGATTACTGTGGACCTGGATGGTGCAGGTTGGTTATTTTGGGTTAGTTGCGGGTTGTCGGTTATAAATATATCTTTTATTATTTGATCTCATCTTATACTATCTCTTTATATGTTTGGAATTCGACCTTTGTTGGGCAGTGTGTGGTATTTTGTTTAGGTTTAAGGGGTGGTCTCTAGTCCATGGTGGACTTGAGATACCCGTCGTGGTCAGGCCTTGGTTCGGGTCATGACAACATATTGATGACAACCCAATTGTGAAAGAGGGTAACAGGGATGCTCATTTTTAGGCTTAGTCCACTACTTCGGTAGCTCAATTAGGCCACCCAGCTCCATAACAAGGCACGTCATCTAGTACAAGTGGTGATCAGCATCAGAACTAGCTTTATGAAATATCGTCACATCAGGAGTAGGAGATCTCCCCAGTTGTATTTACTGGTATGCTTTATGTCTTTCACCTTGATGTTTATGTGTTATTAGATCTGGGGTCAACCCTCTCTTTTGTGACCCCACTTGTCGCTATGAACTTTGGTGTAGAGAATCTTTCTGAACCTTTCTTAGTTTTTTCTCCAGTGGGTGAATCAGTTGTCACTAGATGAGTCTACAGAAAGTGCCCTTATACTATCCTCCTAGGGTCACTTTAGCAGATTTAATAAAACTAGAGATGATAATTTTTGATGTCATTATAGGCATGGATTGGCTCCATTCATGCTATGCATCATTTAATTGTAGCACCTGTCAATTCCCTAATGAGTTAGCCCTCGAGTAGCAGGATAGTTTAGTATCTCCCAAGAGTCGTTTAATCTCCTATCTTAAAGCCAGAAATTTAATCTCAAAAGGTTATATATCTACCACTAAGTTTAGGTTAAAGATACTAAGTCTAAAACCCCAATTATTCAGTCAGATTGTATAGTCAATGAATTTCCTGAAGTCTTCCTAGAGGATCTACCCAGGGTACCTCTCAATAGAGAAATAGAGTTCAAAATTGATCTTCTTCCATACAGCCAGCCTATCTACATTCTTCCCTAATGGGTGGCCCCGACAGAGCTTAAAGAATTGAGGAAGCAAATTAAGGACTTCCTAGATAAGGGGTTCATTGATCTGCTAAAGAAATATAGCACTTTTGATTCTTAAAATGAGGAAAATATGCAAGTTTCTGAGGTTGTTTTGTTAGATATGATGCAATTTGGGTATGTTTTGAATGCTAAATTTATGAAAAAATGAAAAAAAAAAAAAAAAAAGGTATTTTGGCTACTTATTGGAGTAATTATGGATATTTGGGACAATTTTTGGATTGTTTGTGGTCAAAGCATGTTCGGAAGTTGAAAAAGAGCTAAAAAGATGACTCTCAGCACTTGCTAAGTCAACATATGGACTGCAAGTAGCACTTATGGACCGCATATGAGCAAAGCAAGTGCCAGAAGTCCAAAATTCCAAAGGCCGGCCTAAAGGATTTTTGGTCCTGGCACTTGCGGTCGCTACTTACGCCTACGCTGTAGGCCACAAGTGCTATGTCTGCCAGGGTCAGGGCGTAAGTAGAGACCATAAGTGGACACCGACCCAGTTTTCTCCTATTTTCTTTGGGGTTTGGTTTTAGGGTTTCCTCATGTATTATAAATACTTGTTATGTGGTTTTTAGTAGAAGTTATGCACTTTTGATAGTCACAAATATATTTTGATTTCAAGATTTAATTTTGATCTTGGGATTCTCTTGTATTAACTTTAGTTGATTAATTCAGTTACGGTTGTAGGTTTTCTACTTCTTATTATTGTGATTTAATCTATGCTTTCAATTATGAATGTTGTTGATTATTTCACAAGCATGAGTGGCTAAAAACCCATAGCTAGGGCTGTGGAAACCCTAGCGGATTGACGAAGTAGGGGAAGTGCTATTGTTGTTCTGAACCGATACCCATCCATGTATTGCTTTATCTTTAATATAATATTTTTCTTAATGGGTGCACATGTTAGGATCTCACCTAGATTATTGATACTTACTCTAAAAGAGGAGTAGTTACTAGGAAAAGATAAAGACAATAGTAATTTGGAGTTTAGTTGTCGATCCACGCTTCTAGGTTTTATCTACGTAAGATGGTTAAATTTCATCAAATAACTAGAGAATCAAAAGGTAATAGCTAACTACGATCTAGTAAGGGTTACTAAAGCGACATCCTCAGACTCAAAAGGTAAAGGGTAAAATCCATCTGCTCATCCAAAAGACTACAGAAGGTACATAACTTATCAATTTTTCATGCAAGGTATCGGGCTGGTTCAACATAACACGATAAGCCTGCAGAGTTAAGAAGCTAGAGGGAACACAATCCTAGTGTTCACTTACGACTGATTACAACTGAACTTGGTATTTTCTACTAGTTCAATATTACTATTCAAACCCCCCCCCCCATTTACTTTTCCAGTTCCGCCCGTTGATTACAACAACTGAGAGCTATGATTCCACATATTCTATTTTGATTCGACCCCAACCTTCATTGGGTTTTTATATTTAGTAGCGACCGTATCATCTTCTCAGAGGAGGTATACGTTGGACGTCACTAAACTTTGTCGCAGTAATTGGGGAATATGATGTTTATTTGTGTTTTGATGTTGTTGTAGTTTTCATTTTTTTTGTTTTTTTTCTTAATTGGGCATACGTCGGTGTATTCCTAGAACACAGAGTAAAGGAAATCCCTTATTCCCAGTAAATCCAAATCCAAAGAGGATCCTACAAACACCTTGTAGGATGGTGGAACAAAAAAGAGATGATAATCCTGAAGGAGTTTATGATATTACGCCTCTCCCTACTCCCAACGGAGTACAGGATATTATTAATCGATAGACTGGTCAATTTTTAGCTCAAGATGAGAAGGAGAGAAGGGTAATGGAAAAAGCTCAGTGGGTAGCTCAGGAGATAGACCTAGCTGAGCAAAGACATGAAGCAGACCACCGAGCAACACTCGGTGGAAATCAGAATAGAGATAGCAGTACCCGTGTTCAGGTTATCCCAGTATATATCAGTATATGCAGCTATATATAACTAATGAATAAGATCTAGGATAAGCTGATCCGGTAGAGACTGGATCCATTATTCCTTCTATTTTACCCCCAGGCATCAAGTCTTACATAACGAGTGCAATGATCCAGCTCTTAAATTTGAAGGGTGTCTTTGCAGGTCTGCCTACAGATGATGCAAATTTACGCCTTGCCAACTTTACTGGGATCTACATATCATATACAAATCCGGGGGTGAATCAGGAAGAACTTAGACTGAGGTTGTTCCCCTTCTCACTTATAGGAAAGCATCTTTATGGTTAAGGGAACTGCCAAGAGACTCTATCACTACATGGAATGAGTTGTGCAAGAAATACTTAAATCGATTCTTTTCTCCATCCAGGATGTTGCATCTTAAGGATGAGATTTATTATTTCAGGTAGCTGCAGTTGAAATCTATTTACGAGGCATGGTTCATGTTCAAGAAGAAGCTGAGTATGGTGCCCAACCGTCGGATGTCAGGGATGATCTTGTTGGAAATATTGTACCAAGCCTTGACCATCAGCTCCAGAGCCATGGAAGACACCATATCTGGAGGAAATTTTATGAGACTACGCTGGTAGGCATCTTCGGAGATGCTATATTAGATCTCATCACTAACCGAGGATACAAACTTGGGAGGATGAAAGGGGATCTAGAACGTATGCTATTGAGCATCCTACGACCAGAAAGTAGCTGATGATTTAGTAGCACAAGAAATTGCGTTGCTACAAACTGATCTAGGGGCACTAGTAAAGCATCTTGCAGCAGTAACTTCCAAAAAAGTAAATGTAGTAGAAGCATAGGGTTTATCCTCCAAAGCTTATGAGTCAAAATTAGAGGAGGAAGCAAATTATTTGGATCATCAGATGGGGGTTTTCGAGACCAAGGGCATGGGAACCAAGGTCGGAATTACTATGACAGATATAGAGACCATATTAGAGAGTGGGATGGTGATTAGAGGAAGAAGGATGACTACATAGAGAAGGGAGATAGGTACATTTCGCCTGAAAAATAAGATGCAGAATCGAGAGTGGAAGAGATATTGCTAAGTTGATGAAGGGTCAAGAAAATCAGGAGATCAGCCTTAAGGAGATTAAGGATGATATTTCAGGGTTGACCCAAAAGGTCAAATCTCATGCAACTGCTGTCAAGCAATTGGAGCACCAGTTCGGGCAGATGTCAACAACTATGAACCAGAGGTATCCAGGTACCCTTCTGAGTAACACAACAAAATCTGAAAAACAATGGTCATGTTTTTGTCATTACTATGAAGAGTGGTATCACTACTATGGATCCCCTACTACCTACTGCAGAAGGTAATAATGAGGAGACACTTGTTATGGAGCTAGAAAAGGCAATAGGTGGTGATGATGCAGTTGCTAAGGAAAGAGATATAGGCCCAATAAGACAAATTCTGAGATCGCCCCTACTTTTTCCTCAACGACTGAAGCAAAAGAGAGAGCAAGAAAAGTTCAAGTGATTTATTAAGATGCTAAAAGAGTTGAGCTTGAATATTCCTCTTATTAAGGAATTAGAGCAAATGCCTGGATATACAAAGTTTATGAAGCAGTTGGTAACAAAGAAGAAAGGAGCGACTATTGAGGATATTATGGCTTGAACCACTGTAGTGCAATCACTACGAGGTCTTTGGCTCAAAAAAAGTGACCCCATAGTATCACTATACCATATACTATTAGGTCATCCCGATTTACCAAAGCCTTATGTGACTTAGGAGCCAGCGTAAATCTGACGTCGCTGGCCATATTTAAGCAATTGGGTTTGAACCCTCTGGAACTGACTTCAAAGAGGTTATTGATGGCTGACCGCATGGTGAATAAACCTGTGGGAAGTTTTTTTGATGTTATTTTGAGAGTGAATAATTTCATATTCCCCACTAACTTTGTCATTCTCGACTATGAGGTTGATACCAAGAGCTCATTATATTGGGGAGACCATTTATAGCCACAGGTAGAGTGATGGTTGACATGGAGAAAGGAGAGATGAAATTCAAATTCAACGATGAGGAGGCCATATTCAACATTCAAAAATCAATGAAGTAGCCTACCGACATAAGGGTGGTGTTGGTGATTGATTGTATTGATGACCTTGGAGAGTACTCTTACGGGTATCTTGATGAGTTCTGAGTAATCAAGATACTCGTGTCATTCCGCAACATTAATAAAGTTATATGGGAGGAAATCCATGGTCTTATTGGTGAAGTCTGAGCAACCAACACAGCCACGTTATGCCATGGTGTTAAATCAAGTGCTGAGTGGGAGGCAACCCACTATTTTAGTCTTCACACTTTTGTTGTCTTTCTTTTGTAGGTTTTAGCCTATGGATTTACCTGGAATATGGTAAGAATGCTACATTCATCGATTTCTAGGTAAGGGGATTATGTGACCAAAACCATCATGGTCACATATCCCACATGGACTAGGTAAGTTGAACAATAAATTGAAAAGTCAAAATTCTGAGGATGAAAATGGAAAGTTGTGGACTTTGAAACCTATTCATATTTTTTGGAATGTAATTTACATTTTGGGATCATTAGTAGTTGGAGAATATCAATAAGACAAGTTTGGATTGCAGGAAAGACAAATCTTTGCCCCTCCATCTGTTGGCCATAGGTGGCACTTGCGCCCCATGCCTAGTCACAGAGAGCAGGTGCAAGTGGACGTTGTGACTAGGTATTGAGTGGGTCAAAATTTTAATTAAAATTTTGGGCCCACCAATACATATATATGACATAAAACAGCCCTTATCCATATGTAAATATCCTTATCTTCATTCTAACTCATTCAAATCCTCAAAACTTCACTTTTCTCTTTGAATTCAAACTTCCCTCTTAAAATATAAACTAACCTCACACTTAAGTAAAGGATAAATTGACACTTTTTAGAGATACCAACTTGCCTCAATACACTAAAAACAAGTTCCAACTTATATTTTGCTCAAGTTCTTCATTGTTCACTTCCAACTCATCATAAAAGAGGTAAATTTCTCGGCTTCTAATGGTTATATAATGATTTATTTATTGTATAAACAAGTTGATAAGTATATTCCCATGCAAAATATATATATTCTATCATGATTGTATGTAGAAGCCTTGAAGTATCCTAAAATCATAATGTAGGGCCTTATTTTGAATTAAATTCTAAGGTTAGGCCCTAACTGAAAGTTGAACTTGAAGGAGTAGAGTAATACTACAAGTTGAGCATATTGAGTTTGATTTAAAAATTATGATTCTTTCTATATGAATGCACATTGTAATTATTGGGATTTCAAATAAGTCATAGGGGTGTGAAAATTGAGGGAAAATTTGAACTTCTTGAATTTTGGGTTTTTCTTCAACTTTTGCTATCCCTAATTTTTGTTGAAAAATAACGACTAGTTTTTAAGGTAAATATGGCACCTAAGCTGTGAGGAAAAAAAAGTTTGATACCTCAATGAGACGTGTAGAGTCTCCCGAGTCTAGTGGTTCAGGAGAGGAGTACTTGATGCAGCAACATAGAGACATTACAGAAGGGGTGATATATAGAGTTACTAGAGGACAGAGGCACCAAGCTCCTTAGGAAGTTACAGCCCATCCATGAATGAAGTAAGGCAGATGTCACCCCCAAACACTCTTCTACCAAATAAAAAGGAGGAAGAGGAGAAGGAGATGGATTCTGAGTCTACTCAATAGGTTGTAGCTCATGACCCCAGTCTGAGGAGAGGTCCCAGGATTCATCTGAGGATGCTGAGCAGGAGGAGTCATTAGTGGTACCCCAGTCTGAGGAGGGTACCACCATATATGTACATTAGTTAGATGTGCCCCAATCTGATGAGGGTATAGAGTAGGCTACCCATGATGTATCAGTACAGTAGGGGCAGAGTCCTGCACCCACACATACCACGGAGGTATCTCTGAGGTTGTGTGTAGAGGATATACAGGTGGTTTATGATATACATAGTCGTATCTTAGATTTTGGCAGGCCTAAGAGACTTATTTAAGAGAACCGCGGGATTGATCTATAAGGAATAAGTCGAGTACCTCAGTTACAAGATGAATTCGATTGATATCTGCTAGAGTGGATGACTAGATGACTCAGTTCTTTTAGCCCATCTATGGTGCATGAGTTTTATGGATCATACCGAGCTATAGTAGAGCTTCCCATAAGCAGATTACTAGGACCGATGAGGAATATGGAGCATCCACAGCTTGATCAAACATCTGTGAGAGAGGCCAGAGTTGATTTGTTAGTAGAGACTATACGCCGGGTTATTTTTCGTCCAGATTATATCACTCCCACATCTAATGTTGAGTCTAACTACAAACTGAGATTCAAACGTGATCGACATATTATGTGGGAGGTTGAGCACAAAAGAGAGGGGGTTAAGATAGTTAGGTAGATAGCTAGCTATATTTTACCTTTAGGTGATGCTACCCCATGGATTGAGGGGCATGGTGTGATCAAGAAGGATAAATTGACCTTTAAGGCTAAGTTTTGGTGGTTTCTCATACGATACCGACTATTCCCCATAGCCTCAGAATTTATTGACTTGGGAGGGAGCAGTCCTAGTTTCTTGTATAATGGTTGGATACACTATTGATTTTATAGCTATCCTCAGATATAAGATCTATGACAGAGCATTTGAGGAGCTGACTAATCTGCTATTTACATACATGATTTAGAGACTACGTGATGAGGCTAGTGTACCTGAGATACCAAGCATAGATGAGACGGTATATGCTTTGGCTATTATGCAGACAAAGGGTATAAAGATTCTAGCACAAATAGGCCTTACCAGGAGATCTAAGAATCTAGCCGCAGTACCTAGGGTCCAAATTGAGGGTCCAACAGTTTCCACAGAGCCTGATGATGCACATGGAGGTGATACACAGAGCCAGATTCGAATATACAAGGTGAGGGGAAACTAGTTATTTCTTCATTAGCCCCGACTTCGACTTTAGATCCAGTTGGTGTATCTTCAGAGCCTACTCACCCATCCACTACTGCTCCTACTATAGTTATGATTACTATATCTTGAGAGTTCTTACAGAGCTTAGTGGACAGCTAGAGGGAAAGTGATGCTCAATTGAGGGTTGTTGAGATCTAGATAACCACCCTCTATAAGTAGATAAGATCAGGAATTCAAACTAGATTTGAGCAGGTAGAGGCCAAATGGAAGGCTACACAGAGAGCTACACTGTTTGAGCTATGTGCTGACTTCCAAACATATCTTGATGAGATTAAGAGATGGGTTATAGCCCAATTCATAGAGAAAGATACTCCAGATCTATCCCAGATGAGGGAGGAGTATGATATATTATGAGCAAAGGTAAGCTCTCTTACAGCGAGTCGTATAGCAACCACTCTATCAGTTATATCCCTAGTGGTCTAGATATCACTTCCATGTGCACTGGTACAGTTTGATTTCTTTACAGGGGATGAGAAGGAGGTCCCGACTATTAGATTCAAGAGAGGTCACATAGGAGACTTGCAGGATCCTGATATGCCATATGACCAGGCCGTTAAAACGGCCAGAAATGATTCAATAAAGAATGTGGTCATTGATAGGTAGAGGCAAATAAATCTAGCAGAGAGGTCATACTCTAGTAGAGCACCGCCTCCGCCAGCTAATATGACCCTGTCTGGGGATGCTCATGACACGGATACTTAGCGCATCCCAGGTATGTTCTTATTTCCCTATTTTTTGTATTATTTTAGCACATTGAGGATAGTATGTAATTTTTTAGATGGGGGTGGGAGATACCGTAGCCACCGTGGGTTTTTGTTGATGTGCTTCTTTTCCTGTCGGTCGTGGTATGATTGTAGAACTGGCATGTATAGTATAATTTGTTTTATATTATGTTTTGTTTTATATTGTGTTTTTTTTTTTTGTAATTAGAAGATTTTTAAGTATTTAAGGCAGTAATCATATTTCTTATTGATTTTTGAGAAAAATGATACCACTCTAAAACTTGTGTTTTAGAACTATGTAAATGTATATATGTGTGAACTTTGTGGATCTTGCTATAACATTAGGATTAGGGGCATGATAATCACTTGCTGATAATTGCATGAACTAGATATGTAGTATCTTGTAATTGACTATGTGCCATATGTATGAGATGCTACTTAGTTCCCTTTGTGTGTTGAATCCAGAACTTTCCCAGTTAGTCTTTCCTAGATTATAAGATAGTCGATTAGGAAATAATCATAGGTTGTTTCTTATTTCAGTCCACTTTTAGACTAAATGACCTTCCATGTGTGAATTGTATCCCTTGATCCTTGTTTTGAACCTTATAGCCTATTTTCTTTATTTTCACCTTTTTACCTTCCCATTTGTATTACAATGAATCTATTTTGGCCCTGATCCTCCTTGGACATTGTGCACCTCAACTCAAGCAAAATGCCTAAGTTGAGGGTGGTTATCATAGGGGTACATAGTGTAAAGTGGGTACAAAAAAGGGTAAATAAGAGAAAACATTAGTAGGGCTGGGTGTGGTGGCAAAAGAAAGAGAAAAAGAAAAAAAAATTATGCAAAAGTGAAAAAGAAAGAATAAAAGACCACACCCAACCTGAATGTGCATTAAAATAAAAAGAGAGAAATAAGGGTGGAAATAAAGTGAAAAACTGGCTAGTAAGTGAGACCCCAAAGTTAGTGTATTTCCAAGGAAGCTTAGTCACTTGATATATCAATATGTATCATACAAGCCCCCAAGCCTACATTACAAGCCGAGAAAAGTCTTATAGTAATCCTAGCTTGATTATCTGAATACTAAGGTAAAGAAAATAAGGGCAAGTCTATGGTATTTGATGCACATTGATTGAAACTTCTCTTCTGAGTATGAGTGTCTCTTGACTATCCCTACATTTACATGCTTTATTTCATATGAGCAAGTGGAAAATCTTTGCTATGAGGGAACATGAGTCATATCGCTAGCTACTTGCCTGTTTTAAGTAGTGTAACTTATACATATGCGTGGTTATTTGTGGCTAATATAATGCCATACCTTGATCCCATTATGTCACAATGTTGTGCTTTATGTTCATACATAGTTTTTAAAAAGTGAGGTTGGAGGGGTGTTGTGTTCTGAGCTTAAAAGTATTGACAGACTACCATGAATAGCTTAGATTCTCCCAGTTAAACGTCCTTTTAGTTTTGTTGTATTTTGTGGCCTGAGGACATGCAAACATTCTAAGTTGAGGGTGTTGATGTACTATAGAAATATAGCACTTTCAACGCTTAAAACAAGGAAAATATGCAAGTTTCTGAGGCTATTTTGTTAGATATGATGCATTTTGGGTATGTTTTGCAGGAAATCATGTTTTGGATGCTAAGTTTGTGAAAAAGGTGTTTTTGGATACTTATTGGAGCAATTATCAATGTTTGGTATACTTTTTGTCTTGTTCGTGATCAAAGCATGTTTGGGAGTTGAAGAAGAGCTGAAAAGATGACTCCCAGCACTAAGTCAACATGTGGACTTAAAGTAGCACTTATGGACCGCATGTGGGCAAAGCAAGTGCCAGAAGTGCAAAATCCTGAGAACTAACCTATAGGATTTTTAGTCTTGGTACTTGTGGTCACTGGTTGCGCCCACCTTGTAGGTTGCAAGTGCTATCTGTGCCCAAGGTCAGGGCACAAGTAAAGGCCATAAGTAGCCACCGACCCTGTTTTCTCCTATTTCATTCAGGCTTTGGTTTTAGGTTTTCTCATGTACTATAAATACCCTTTATGAGTTTTTTAGAAGAAGTTACGCACTTTTGATACTCACAAACATATTTTGATTTCAAGATTTAATTTTGATCTTGGGATTCTCTTGTATCAACTTCAATTGATTAATTCAGTTACAGTTATGGGTTTTCTATTTCTTATTATTATGATTTCATCTATGCTTTCAATTATGAATGTTGTTGGTTATTTCATAAGTATTAGTGGCTAAAAACCCATAGCTAGGGTTGTGGAAACCCTGGCAAATTGATGAAGTAAGAGAAGTGCTATTGTTGTTTTGAACCGACACCTATGCATGTATTGTTTTATTTTCAATATAATAGTTTTCTTAATAGGTGCACACATTAGGATCCCGCCTAGATTATTGCTAATTATTCCAAAAGAGGAGTAGTGACTAGGAAAAGATAAGGACGGCAATAATTTGGAGTTTAGCTGTCGATCCACTCTTGTATGTTTTATCTAGGTAAGATGGTTAGATTTCATCAAATAATTAGATACTCAAAAGGTAATAGTTAATTGGGATCCAGATAAGGGTTAGTAAAGCGACATCTTGAAACTCAAAAAGTAAAGGGTGAAATCTTTCTACTAGTCTGAAAGACTGTAGAAGGTACATAACTTATCGACTGTGCATGCAAGGTATCGGGTTGTTTCAACATAGCAAGATAATCCATCGATTTAAGAAGCCAGGGGAAACACAATCCTAGTGTTCACTTATGAGTTATTACAATCAAAGTTGGTATTTGCTACTTGTTCAATATATTTATTCAAACCCCCTATTTACTTTTCCAATTCTTCCTGTTGATTACAATAGCTGAGAACCACTATTCCACATATTCTCTTAGGATTCGGCCCTAACCTTTGTTAGGTTACTATATTTGGTAGTGACCATATCTTCTTCTGAGAGAAGGTGTAGATTGGATAATTAAACAAAGTCACCATCAAGAATAAGTACCCTATCCCCAAAATTAATGACCTATTTGACCAACTTCAAGGCGCCCATTGGTTTTCAAAGATTGATCTTAGGTCAGGATACCATCAGTTGAAGGTCATAGAGTGTGACATTTCAAAGACTTCTTTTAAAACTCATTATGGTTACTTTGAGTTTGTAGTTATGTCTTTTGGACTAACAAATACTCCTACAGCCTTTATAGATTTAATAAACAGGGTTTTCAAGCAGTATTTGGACATGTTTGTCATTGTCCTTATAGATGACATACGTGTATATTCCCGGAGTAAGAAGGACCATGCAGACCATTTAAGGATAGTGTTGAAGAACCACAAGGACCATTAGTTGTATGCAAAGTTTAGTAAGTGTGAGTTTTGGTTAGAGTTAGTTAACTTTGTGGGGCATATGATTTCGGGTGCAAGTATTCACGTAGACCCTCAGAAAACAAATGCAGTGAAACGCTGGCCTAGGCCTATTACACCATCCATTATTAGGAGTTTTCTACGCTTAGTCGGTTACTATAGAGGATGTGTTGAGGATTTTTCCTCAATAGTTTCATCATCGACCAAGAGAAAGTAAAGTTTATATGGTAAATAAATATGAGAAAAGCTTTCAAGAGTTAAAGGATATATTAACTTCAGCACCAGTGCTAGCTTTTCCAAATGGGTTAGATGGATTTATGGTGTATTGTGATGCCTCCAGAGTTGGGTTAGGTTGTGTTTTGATGTAGAATGTAAAAGTAATAGCTTATACATCTAAAAAAACTGAAAGATGATGAGAACAATTATACCAACTCATAATTTAGAGTTAGCAGGTGTTGGGTTTGCCCTAAAGATTTGGAGACACTATTGGTATGGTGTGCATGTTGATACTTTCATCGATCATAAGAGTCTTCAGTATGTATTTATGTAGAAAGAGTTAAATCTTTATCAAAGAATGTGGTTGGAGTTGATAAAAGATTATGACATAAATGTGCTCTACAACGGGGTAAGGTGAATGTAGTGGCAAACGTGCTGAGTATATTGTCTGTAGGTATATTGTCTGTAGGTAGTGTGGCTCATGTAAAAAAAGAAAGAGAAGGAACTGGTCAAGGAAGTACGTAGATTAGCTCAAATAGATCTATGTTTGCTTGATATGGATGATGGGGATATAGTGGTTCAGAACGATTTGGAGTTATCCTTAGTGATGGAAGTAAAACAAAAATAGCATAACGATCCTACACTTATCCAGATAATGGATGTAGATCAGCAGCAATAAGGTTTTCTCCTAAGAGAGAGATGGTGTCCTTTGCTATCAAGGTCGGCTATGTGTTCTTAAAATTAATGGATTAAGAGAAAGGATATTAGTTGAAGCTCACAGCTCTAACTATTTAATTCACCTTGGTTCTATAAAAATATACTACAACCAGTGAGAAGTTTATTAGTGGAATGGTAAGAAGAGGGATATAATAAAGTTTGTGGCTAAGTGTCCTAATTGTCAGCAAGTAAGGATTGAGCATCAAAGGACAGGAGGTACTGTTCAGGATATTAGCACCCCTACATGGAAGTGGGAGGTCATTAATATTGATTTCACTACTGGACTTCCTCACACCAGACATCAGCATGATTCAATTTAGGTCATTATGGATCAAATGACCAATTCAACCCATTTCTTACTAGTTAAGACCATAGATACAACGGGATATTATGCTAAGCTTTATGTTCGTGAGCTCATAAGGCTCCATAGGATTACCTTGTCTGTTATTGCAAACCAATATACGGAATTCACTTCTCATTTTTGGGAATCATTTTTGAAGGGCCTTGGTACAAAGGTGAAGCATAGTAATGCTTTCTATCCATATACTGATGGTCAAGCCAAGAATATGATTCAAACTTTGGAGGATATGTTGAGAGCTTGTGTAATGGACTTTAAAGGAAATTGGGATGATAGTTTGCTCATAATTGAGTTTTTCTATAACAATAGTAATCATTCTAGTATCTAGATGGCTCTATTTGAAGCAATGTACGGGCATAGGTATAGATCACCTATAGGTTGGTTCAAAGTTTGTAAAGCAGCTTTGGTTGGACCAAATTCTATTCTTGAGGCAATGGAGAAGGTTCAGTTGAATTTTTAGAGGTTGAAGACTTCTCAAAGTCATAAGAAATTATATGCAAATGTGAGAAGAAGAGAACTAAAGTTTGAGGTAAGTGATTAAGTGTTTTTAAGGTGTTGCCCATAAATGGGGAAATGAGATTTGGAAATAAGGGAAATATTAGTCCCCAGTTGTCACAACCCAAAATCCAAAAAGTCATGATGGCACTTGTCATGACAAACATTGACAAGTAAGACTATCACCCAAATAATACACAAAAGGGGAAAATACAATAATAACCCCAAGTTAAGGCTTTTAGAATGAAACCAAACCACCCAAGTATAATAAATGCAAAATAAGTTAAAGATTTAAAATAATACAAGAGTCAAAACAATGAGTTAAAGATTTTAAGGTTGTCACTAGTTCTTAGTTGAGTTTATAGTCACCGTTCTTGATATTGTGTCATTTTGAGCTCTAATCAGTAGTGTTTGATGCTATATGATGCTTGTTGAGTTGATTATGATGACATACGAATGTTTAAAAAGCTGTAAATAAAGTAAAAACACCACCACAAGGCTTGGGATGGAATGACAAAGGCATAAGACAATGAAGAAGGAGAAAATGCAATTTCCAGTGAGGCCTTGCGATAGGGGCGACGCGACCCGTATTCCACTGGACCAACCAGTGCACCACGACCCCAAATACCATGAAATAATCCTCTCAATGTGACCCATTCTTCCCTGGACCAGAACATGTGGCGCGACCCTTGTTTTATACATGGCTAAATCCTTGTCCTATAAATAGGACTCTTGTACTTGTTGTTATTCACCTTGGACGTCTTGTAGGCTTAAGGAGGGGATACAAAGCACTTTAATTGGGGATTATATCACTTTGATTGATTTTTAATGTATTTTAGCATGTATTCATATATTTGGATTACAATTATTCCCATTAGTGGCTAAACGCCCCCTTTCTGGGGTTAAGGCCAAGAACATGTTTACGATTGTTTTGAATTGAGTTTGTTTGGATTTCTTATCACATTTTTTTGTTTTATTTATCATTTTTATAACTATTTTAAGGATTCACAACCCTTAGAAAACATATATTGTTGACCTTGTGAGCTCGATATGGGGAATTGGAGGACAGAATGTGGGGATAGATACAGCAAGGTTCTTATTCTTTTATAAAATGAGGAATTTGAATTAGTGACTAGGATAGTGGTATGCCTAGAAGACTTACTTGGTTCACTTGCAGGTTGACATCTTAATGCATCTAAATTTATTATTACATCCTCGCTCAATGATGTAGTTATAATGTTCAGTTAGGTAAAAGGTTATAGGTCAGGAGACCATGTTCATACCATAAACACTGGGAATCAACAACCAAGATAAATAACCTAATGAATGAATTTCAATAGTGTAGTATGATTGTTCATAGTGCTTTAACCCCAGGTTTTCATCCATTGATTGTCCAAAGTCTTTACTCTTCTACATTATTTTATTTTAATCTTAGCTTACGAACTTTCAAAACTCTTTTCGCTACATTGCACTGGTTAATCCTAATTGTTAAACTAGAATTGGAGAGTTTCTTAACACAAGTCTCTAAGGGATAAATATTTAGTTTTATTTAAGGCCAGTGTATTACTTAGTGAGACCACATACATTTGTGTGTGCACTTGGGCACAACAAGTTTTTGGCACCGTTGTTGGGGACTTGTAAATTGGCAATTATTTTACTTTAAGTTTTCTTTTTTAGATTTCTTTGGTGCTTTACACTTTGTCTTGGTATTGAATTTGTAGAAAATAGGTGTACAAACTAGTAAGCTTACAAGGATAGGGAATTGGTTGAACCAAGTCCCGAACCCGAGCAACAATTTCACCAGTTAACGAGAGAAGTAGTATTTCTTCCTTGTGTCCCATAAATTCAAGAGAAACAAGACAATCCTGTTCTTATAGAGGAAGAACAACTAGACCGCAGGATAGTTCGTGAAGTAGCAATTCCACTATCGATGAATTTGACCTATCCTTTTTAGAAATCGACTGTTGGAGGTAACTTTGAGATGAAATAGAACATGGTGCGGTTGTTGATTAGTAGTGGATAGTTTATGGGTCTTTTACATAAATATCCACAAGTTCATCTATGGAACTTCTTGGATATCAGTGATACATTCAACCCAATAGGTATGTCAACTGACTCTATTAGGTTGACACTTTTCCCCTTTTTTATTGTTGGGGAAAGAGAAGAAGTGGTTGAACCCTGAGCCAGCAAGCTCAATCACAACTTGGGATGACTTAGACTGAAAATTCCTCATCCAATTCTTTCCATCTGGAAAGACTACGAGACTGTGCAGTGAGATTGTATGCTTCAAACAGAAGCCATATGAGAACTTATATCATGCATGGAAGAGGTTCAAATCTTTTCTTTGGGCCTATCCACATCATCAGTAGTCTAATGAGGTACTAGCTCACACTTTTTTGAGGCACTTAGTTAAAAAACAAAAAAAATTCAAGATTCAGCTATAGGTGGTCAAACATTAAAATTAATGTATGATAATCTATACACCTTGTTGAACTGAATTGCACAAGGAAATCCTGAGTGGAATTCTTACTCAAGAAGTGTTACAAAGAAGGTTGTAGGCATATTAGAAGTTGACCAGTTTACTACTATATCCGCTTATATTACTGCACTGCAAAATTAATTAACTACTCAGTTTAGCAATATGAAATTGGGGGTTACACAGCCGCAGCAATAGTGAATGCAATGTATTAGATAAGTACTTGGTACGAGATTTATGGTAATAGTCGTCATTATGCGGCTATGTGTGCTGCAAATCCTGAGTCGGTAATGTTTGTGGGAAATGCTCAAAGGCCGAATTATGGGGATGCCTATAATCTAAAATGGTTGTCTCAGCCACCAAATCCATCACGGAATAACCAACAGTATCAGAATTAGGCCACGACTCAAACAAGCAATATGGAAGAGATGTTGATACAAATTTAGTTGCTCAAGCACAATTGGCAACAAATATAAAGAGCCATCAAGTGGTTACAAAGAACTTGGAGATGCAGGTTAGGCAGATGCAATAGGCAGAAAATGACAGGCCTTAAGGTTGTTTTCTAAGTAACACAGAACCTCCTAAACAAGTAATGGCAATCTTTGAGGAGTGGTAAAGAGTTGAATAAAGAACCTCTAAAGACAACTTAGGAGGTAGATGCAGAGATAGTTCCCCAACCAATATATGACAAAGTTGCTAAAAATTCAACGAAGTCTGAGTACTCAAAAACTAAAGTTGTTGAACAAGAGAAGCAGAGACCACCACCACCTTTCCCACTGAGGCTTAGAAAAGAATATAAGGATTTAAGTTTTAAGAAGTTCTTTGACATGTTCAGAGAGCTTCACATTAAACTTTCTCTTTTAGATGATTTGCAGGGAATGCCCAAGTACGCCAAGTACTTGAAGGATGTGGTCACTAACAAAGTTAAGCTGCAGGATGTTAAGATAGTAGCACTCACTGAGAAATGTAGCTCTGTAGTTATGCAGAAGATGCCCAAAAAATCTTAAAGACCCTGGGAGATTCACGCTCCCTATTCGAATTGGCAGCAGTAAGGTGGTCTACGCACTTAGTGATTTAGGGGAAAGTATCAACTTTAGGTTTAGGAAAGCCAAGACCGAGCTCTATGATACTCCAATTGGTAGACCGGACCCTAGACCATCCCAAAAAAATCATAGAGGATGTTCTCATCAAGTTCGGTAAGTTATTATTCCTGTTGATTTTATTGTTTAGATTTTTAGGCATGTGAAAGAGTTCCAGTCATCTTAGGACATCCATTCTTGGCGACGGGATGAGAATTGATAGATGTGAGAGAGGGAACGCTTACAATGAGGTTGGATGATTAAGAGGCAGTTTTTAAAGTGTACAAACCGCTCAGCACACTATCCCACTACAAAAATTTATGCATGATTATAAATTATTAAAGTAGATAAGTGTGGAGTGGTGGAGTCTATTCCACAAAAGACCTCTTTGGACTTCCTCATTGAGCAGCCCGAGACATAACCACCCCAGCCCAAAATGATACAGATTGTTGAGCCTGAAAAGGCTATTATTAAGAAAGTTGTTGACCTTGAGAGTTAATACTCAAGAGGTCAGAAATGAATAAAATGATGGCCTCCAAGTAGGAGGATAAGGATAAAGAAAAATAGATAAGTCGTAGATTGGGTCATGCCGCGACACTAAATCAAGTGCTGCTTGGGAGGCAACCCAAGTTAAGGTAGGTTCTATTTTCAATATTTTTAGTTTTTACTTCACGTAGTTTTTTGTTTTTGTTGAGTCACAGGTTGATGGGAAGTCTGAGTATCGAAAAACCAGAGCTAAGGATCATGGCGAAGATGAAGTATGGGTCCCCAAACCCTTCTGGTGTATAAGGATCCTACTAGCTAGGCCTAGAGGTCTCGAGGAGTATTTCTATCTCTACTTTTAAAGTATACTTTGTGAACAAAGTAGATTTTTAAGTGTAGTGTAGGGAAATTCCCAACTTTTAGGGTAATTTTAAAATTTTCTTATGTTTTATTTGGCACTATATTTGACTGCATAATGCAAGTGTTTTGGTTGTAAGAGCATGTTGATTGTGTTTACTACTTTTGAGACTCCTAGGCTTATGATTGTGACTCTTGTACTTGGTGGCTTAATGCTGAATTCATGTGATTGTTTGGTTAAGATTCTATAATGATCCTACTTGAGTTAAGAATGTGCCATGCGTGTGTGAGGTTGTTATATATTCCTTGTTTATTTTGGTGCTAGAACTTGTCTAGTGTATGTGCAAAGTGAAATAAAGAATGTAGGTTTAGGAGATAATATAGGCATTTCTTTGATAGATATATTTATACCCTTTTTCTTACCTACCCTTTTGTATAATCCTAGTTAACCCCATTGAGCCTTTAGCTTATTTTCTTTGGCAGCCTCATATGTAGCCTGTATCCTCTTCTTTGATTGACCTTAATTTGATCAAAATCTCCTAAGAACTTTAGTGTAAAATTAATTGAGTAAGGAGTTTGAAATTCAAGTAGGAGAAGGGTGAAATTAAATCCCCATAGTAATAGTTATTGGTGTGTGCAATTGATCTATAGTGGTTGGGAGTTAGAGAAACTTTTGCTAAAGATAGTCCCATTTTTAGCCCAATTGTGTTACAATGAACCTGTTTTGGCCCTAGTCCTCCTTGGATATTGTGCACCTAAACTAAGGCAATTGCTTAATTTGAGAATGGCTATCATAGGGGTGCATAACGTAAAATGGGTGTGAAGAAGGGTAAAATTGTATCATGAATGAATAGATAATACTCCCACTATTCTTGTATAGGAAAGATAGTGACTGTTCTTGGCCAAAATAGTTCCTAATCATCCCTTATCTTACATTACAACCCTTAAAGATCTACTTGATCCTAAGCTCTAACATTCTGATATTATTTTAGTACTACACTAAGATCAATCATATGGTTTATCTTGTGTGACTTGCAAATTCCTTGTAAGGGGGAGCACAATCTGATTCTTGTACCCATTTTGTGATAAATTGCTTTTGTGTGAGTAATTATGGGTAACTCTTAGGTTGTGAGGAAACATGTTTGATGATAGTTTGGTAAATTATATGATGTTAGTGATTGAATAATATGCATGATTTTTCCAACTTGGTGAGTCAATTCTTGAGGCTAGGATGTTTTGAAGTAGTATTCTTGAACTTTCAATTGTGTATGTAACATGCTTAGCCTAGAAACTTGCATTCTGTGTAGTCATTATAGTACTAGATTGAGCGTCTTACTTGTAGTAGAAGTGTAGAGTCTCATTGTCTTATTATGCTTAGAGTAAAGAGTTGTTCGAGGATGAACAAGGCTTTAAGTATGGGGTGGTAATCTGAGGTGGTTTTACGCACTTTAGTGTGTTATCCTTGCTTATTTAGCTTTGTTTTGCAGAAAACTTGTGCTCCTAATGTGTTAATAATGATATTAATGAGCATATAAGTGTTTAATTATGTGATTATAATGTTTAAGGTGTATTTCGAACAAGTTTGTACTTAATTGGGTCACTTAAAGTTCTAATGAGAAAACTAGTGTTACTAGCTTGAGCTAGGTATTTGTCTAGTTGATCTCGATGGATTCTAGTGTGTTTAATGAGTTCCTATGGTTATTATTGTGTAATTATGAGTGGAAAAACTTATTTATAGTGTTCAAAGTGAAATTTAAATAATCCAAGAGTCAAAACATTAAGTTAAAGATTTAAAGGACGTCACTAGTTCTTAGCTTGAGTTTATAGTTCACTGTTCTTGATATTGTGCCATTTTAAGATCTAATCAGTGGTGTGTGATGTTATATGATGCTTTTTGAATTGATTATGATGATATAATTATGTTCAAAGAGCCATAAATCAAGTCAAAACACCACCACAAGGGTTGGGGTGGAAGGACAAAGGCATAAGACGAGGAAGAAGGCAAAAATGCAATTTCCTGTAAGGCCTCGCAATAGAAGGGCGGAGGGACCCATATTTCACTAGACCAACCAGTGCACAGTGATCCCCACTCCCATAAAATAATAATATTTACACCACCCATGCTCCCCTAGACCAGACCACGCGGTGCGACCCTTGTTACACGCATGGCTAAATCCTTGTCCTATTAATAGGACTCTTGTACTTATTCTTATTCACCTTGGATGTCTTGGAGGCTTAACGAGGGTCTGAAAAACATGATATTTAGGGTTTATATCTCTTTAATTTATATTTTTAATGGATTTTATCATATATTCATTGATTTGGATAATGATTATTCCTATCAGTGGCTAAGCGCCCCCTTTCCGAGGTTAAGGCCAAGAACATGTTTACGATTGCTTTGAACTGAGTTTGTTTGGATTGATTATCATATTTAGATGTTTATTTAACCTTTTTATAACTATTTTAAGGATTCTTTATCCTTAGAATATATATATTGTCGACCTTGTGAGCTCGATAGGGGGAATTGGAGGATAAAATATGGGGATAGATAGAGCAAGGTTCTTATTCTTTTATGAAATAAGGAATTTGAATTAGCGGCTAGGATAGGGATATACCAAAAGCCTTGCTTGGTTCACTTGTAGGATGGCATGTTAGTGCATCTAAATGGATTATTACATCTCCACTCAATGATGTAGTTGTAATGTCTAGTTAGGTAGAAGGTTAGAGTTTGGGAGACCATTGGGAGACCATGATCATACAATAAACCCTGCAAATCAACAACCAAGATAAGTAATCTAATGAATGAAGTTCAATAGCGTAGTATGATTGTTTGTAGTGCTTTAACCCTGGGTTTTCATCCATTTATTGTCCAAAGTCTTTATTTTTTTGCATTATTTTAGTTTACTCTTAGTTTATAAACTTTCAAAACTCTTTTGGCTGCGCTACACTAGTTAATCTCAATTATTAAACTAGAATCGGATAGTTGCTTAACATAAGTCTCTGAGGGATCAATATTCAGCTTTATTTAAGGCCACTATATTACTTGTTGAGACCACGTACACTTGCGTAATCGCTTGGGTGCAACATGCATATATAGGATGGTCAAGCAAAAGTTTAAGATATAGAGAAAGTAGACATATAACAAGTCAATATGGAAATCCAATCACAACATCAATCATAATAAAGAAAATGCAATGTATGATATAATGATGATAATTATGGTGATGATGTTGATGATGAAAGAGGTTGGAACATGAGGTTCCAGCTTTTGACAAAATATTTTAGGCCTTTTTCTTAGGATAGTTGTGTGTTTTCAAGCAGCCATTGTTGTATTTAACATGGTATTTTAGTGCTTTCAGGATAAGAACTAAGTGAGAAAGATAACTTGGACAATCTGAGCAAAACAGAGGTAAAATGAGCAGTGACGGCTTAGGTGATGGATCATCGCGATGATCTGTCGGTCTAAGCCATCGACCAAAAGCAGAAGTCATAGAATCTGGACATCCTGTGATGGTCCAGGTGATGGACTGTCAACTCTGCGATGAACCATCGGCCTGAACCATCGCCAAAATACAAAACGCATAATCACTAGAAGCCCTGCGATGATCCAGGCAACGAACTGTCGACCTTGCGATGGACCATCGCACTACCCGTCGCCTAGAAGCATAGAATGGAGTCACTGGAGATGCAGCGATGGTGCAGGAGACGGACCATCAGAACTGCGATGAACCATCGCTTGACCCGTAGACCATAAAGTAAAAAATTGGAGTTTGAATTTTAAAATCCCAGTTCTGGAATCATATAAATACCATGTATTAGGGTTTAGTCCGTACTTTTATCATTAGTTTCATGCTTTCTTCTCTATTGAGAGTTGTGTACACTTTTCGTTGAGATTTGAATTTAGAGATTAAGATCTGATTATTAGTTTTGACATTTTCCATTAAAGATTGAGAAAACAATATTGTGACTTTTGTAAGTGCCCTCTTGAAGCCATTTATGAACATCATTATATCTTTGATTTCTTATATGGAGATGAGTATCTAAACTCCCATAACTAAGGTTATGGGAGCCTTGATGTAGAGAACTATTTTGGGGTTGTGAATTTGTTTGATTCCTAACATCTATCGAAATTGCATGAATATTTCTTCATTATAATGACATCTATTGGTTGTAAACTTAAGAAGTGAGCCCATGAACTCCACTTGTCTGACAAGAAAGTGGATATTGGGAAAAGAAGTGATTCACATAAACTCCATAAGTTTACCCTTTAGGTTAATGGGTTGATGCCTTAACAGGATCAACCCTCATAAGAGTGTTATTGAATAATGCATGAATCCTTTAAGTTCGAGAGAAATAAAGGATGAAACACTCATTAGGTTGAGAAACACGTGGGTAGTTCTTAGAATTCAATAACTCTTGCAATTGAATACATAAGTTAGAATTCGAACACAAACTCACAACCCTAATTGTTTGAACATCTTCGTGAGCATAACCATAGTTAATTTATTCTCATTGAAATTATATCTACATTAACTTTCAGTAGCTGGACTTTTCTATGACACAAATACGAAAGAGCACTGTTAATATTTCAAAACCCCCTTGATTTCGGAACCTTAGATTAACAGTCTAATAACAGTCATAATACTTAGTGAACACGATATTCCCTGTGGGATTCGACACCCAACCCAGTTGGATTCTATATTTGACAGCGATCGCTTACTCTCTCGTAAGAAAGGTGTGATTTGAACGTATCAAATTTTAGCGTCGTTGTCGGGGAATAAGGTTGTCAATTAAGTTTGTGTTTGTTAATTGACCTTTGGTCAAGTTTCCTTAATTGACCACTGGAGCTGTTATTCCTTCACGTTTACTATTTTCCATGTTATTTTTGAGACTTTTGTAGGTAATTCTAGTATCAATAGAACCATAGAATGGGATGAGTTTGTTGTTGCTTTTCTGGATAGGTTCTTCCCGCTAGAGTTGAGGGAAGCAAGGGATTTGGAGTTTATAAATCTGAAGCAGGGCAATATAATGGTACAAGAGTATTCTCTTAAGCTTACTAAATTATCCAGATGTGCTCCTCACGTGGTTGTATATAGCAGATCTAAAATAAGTAAATTTGTGTCTACATGTCTAATAGTATGGTCAAGGAGTATAGGACCCAATGTTGATTAAGGAGATAGACATATCTAGGATCATGTTCCATGCTCAGTAGATAGAGGAGGCTAAGGATAAAGAGAGAGAGAGAGAGAGAGAAAGAATAAGAGAAAAAGAACAGGTAGTGTCAACTTCGCTCAGCTTAAGTCAGAGGGTAGTAATCATTCTCAATTCTGCCCAAAATCCCTAGTTCCAGCTTTGTCCTTAGTTATTGCTCCTGTGCCAAAATTCAGAGATGACAATAGGGATAGAGCATCAGGACCTAACTCTAGGGTAGTGTCAGCAGCACCTGAACCAATCCCCTTTGTCAGAAATATGGCAGAAATCACCAGGGTATCTGTAGAGTGGGAAGTGATATGTTTTTTAAGTATGGAAACCCAGGCTACAAATTTAGAGATTATCTCCAATCAGGTTCTCAGGGTCAGTATAACTGTCCCCCAGCTCAATCCGATTACCCAAATCAGCAAGGTACCACATCCAGTGCCACCAGTGGGTAGCGCCCAAACAAACTTTATGCTTTTTAGTCCCGACAGGATCAGGAGAGTTATCTAAATGTAGTCACTGGTATGTTATAAGTTTTCAATTTACATGTTTATGCTTTGCTAGATCTAGAAGCTTTGTTGTCCTTTGTTACTCCTTATATAGCTATTGACTTTGGAGTTAGTTCTAAAATCCTAGCAGATTCTTTCTCTGTCTCTACCCCAGCTGGCAAATTATCATAGCCCGGCGAGTATACAAAAACTGTCCAATTATAAAATCTCAGAAAGTCACTTCAGCAGACTTAGTCTAATTAGAGATAACTGATTTTGATGTCATTCTCGGCATGGATTGGCTTCATCCTTGTTATGCCTCAGTCGATTGTAGAAAGATAATTGTCCAGTTTAAGTTTCTGAATGAGCCTATTCTAGAGTGGAGGGGCAGTACTTTAGCACTTAGAGTCAGCTTGTTTCTTACCTCGGGCAAGAAAAATGATATCTAAGGGATATGTCTATTATCTCGTTCGAGTCTAGGACTCTAGTTCAGAAACCCCTGCTCTTGAATCGGTGTTTGTAGCATGTGAATTCCTAGATATATTTCCTGAAGATCTCTCCGAAGTTCCTACCAAAAGGGAAATTGACTTTGGAATAGACCTTCTTCCAGATACTTAGCCCATATCTATTCTGCCATACAGAATGGAACCTAAAGAACTTAGAGAATTAAAAGAACAGTTAAAGGATCTCCTAGATAAGGGATTCATCAGACCCAGTATGTCCCTATGGGGTGAACTAGTTTTATTCGAGCATAAGAAAGATGGTTCTCTCAGAATATGTATTGATTACTATTAGCTAATTAAAGTCACGATCAAGAACAAGTATCCACTTCCCAGAATTGATAACTTGTTTGACCAACTTTAGGGTTCCAGTTACTTTTCTAAGATAGACCTCAGATCAATCTATCATCAGCTCAAAGTCAGAGAATGTGACATCCCAAAGACAACCTTCAGAACTCGGCATGGTCACTTCAAATTCTTAGTCATGTCCTTTGGTCTTACAAATTCCCCAGCAGCTTTTATGGACTTTATGATTTTGTGTTCAAGTAGTACATGGACATGTTCATCATAGTATTTATAGATGACATTCTTGTCTACTCCCGCAGTGAGCATGATCATACAGACCATCTCAGAATTATACTACAGACTCTCAAAAACCATCAGCTATTTGTCAAATTTAGTAAGTGGGAATTTTGGATAACATTGGTAGCCTTTCTTGGCCATATCATTTTTGGTGATAGCATTACAGTTGATCTCCAAAAGATAGAAACTGTGAGAAACTAGCCTAGACCTATCTCTCCATCAAATATCAGGAGTTTTTTGGGCTTGGCTGGCTATTACCGATGGTTTGTTGAGGGATTTCCATCTATTGCATCCCCTAAGTCTAGATTGACTCAAAAGAAAGTCAAATTTCAGTGGTCAAATTCTTATGAAAAGAGTTTTCAGGAGTTGAAGACTCAACTCACTACAGCTCCAATGTTGACCCTACCAGATGGTTCAGATGGTTTTGAGGTATATTGTGATACCTCCAGAGTTGGTTTGGGTGAGTTTTGATGCAAAAAGGTAAGGTCATAGCCTATGCCTCTAGACAGCTTAATCCTCATGAAAAGATTTATCCTACTCATGATCTTGAGTTAGCACTAATTGTATGATCTATATGTTGATTTGTTCACAAACCATAAGAGCCTGCAGTATGTGTTCTCTCAGAAAGACCTAAACCTCCATCAAAGAAGGTGGTTGGAGTTGTTAAAGGACTATGACAAAAGTATCCTGTATCATTTGGGTAAAGCCAATATAGTGGCTGATGCTCTTAGTAGGATGTCCATAGGTAGCGTTGCTCATCTGGAGAATGGTAAGAAGAAGTTAGTTTAGAAAGCTCATTAGTTTGTCCAACTAGGTGTTCGCTTATTCGATTTAGCAGAAGGCAGTGTATGGGTGTAGAGTAGTTCAGAGTCATCCCTAGTTTCTGAGTTAAAGAAAAAGTAGGATAGAGATCCCAGTCTAGCTAAGTTAAAGGAATAAATCAGAGATCAGAAAGTAGAGGTTTTCTCCTAAGGGGGAGATGGTGTTTTGTGCTACCAGGATCGGCTATGTGTGCAAAAAGCAGATGACTTGAGGCAGTAAATTCTTACAGAAGTGCCTAATGCGCGCAACTCAGTTCATCTAGGGCCACTAAGATGTACCATGAATTTGTGGGAGATCTATTGGTAGAGTGGGATAAAAAAAGACATTGCAGAGTTTGTGGCTAGGTGCTCAACATGTCAGCAAGTTAAGATTGAGCATCAGAAGCCTAGTGGGTCCATACAGGGGTTCAGCATTCCCACCTAGAAATAAGAAGAAGTGAACATAGACTTTGTGAAGGGTTTGCCTCGTACCCATAGTCAGCATAATTCAGTTTGGGTTATTCTAGATAGGATAACCAAATCAACTCATTTCCTACTAGTTCATACCTTATATTCAACTGACGATTATACCAAACTCTATATTAGGAAGTTGGTCATATTGCATGGTATTTCATTGTCCATTATCTCAGATAGAGGTACCCAGTTCACCTCTTATTTCTGGAAGGCATTCCAAAAAGGTCTTGGTACATGAGTTTACCTCAGTACAGCCTTTCATCCTCAGATGGATGGTCAAGCAAAAATTACTATTCGACTTTAGAAGATATGTTGTGAGCGTGTGTGATAGACTTTAAAGGAAGTTGGGATGAACACTTGCCTTTGATTGAATTCATATATAACAATAGTTATTATTCCAGTATTCAAATGGATCCGTTTGAGGTGCTTTATGGGAGGAGGTATAAATATTTGATTGGTTGATTTAAAGTGGGTGAGGCCATATTGGTAGGACCTTACTTGGTATTTGATACCTTAGAAAAAGTTTAGTTGATCAGGGAAAGGCTTAAGACAACTACGAGCTAACAGAAATCGTATGCAGATATGTGCAGAAAGGATCTCGAGTTTGAGATTGGTGATTTTGTGTATTTGAAAATCTCTCCTATGAAAGGAGTAAAGAGGTTTGGAAAGAAGGGAAAACTCAGTCCCTGATATGTTGGTCCTTACCGAATTCTCAATCGTTTTGGAAAGGCAGATTATGAGCTTGAGTTGTCTTCAGACTTAGCTTCAGTGCATCCGGTGTTCCATGTCTCCTTGCTTAAGAAATGCATAGGTGACCCAGAAGTCATAGTCCCTATAGAGGGCATACATATTCAGAACATCCTCTCTTATAAAGAGATCCCAGTCGAAATTCTTGATTAACAGAGTCGCAGACTGAGGAACAAAGAAGCCCCACTAGTCAAAGTTCTTTGGCGAAATCAGTTCGTTGAGGGAGCTACTTGGGAGGCAGAATCAGATATGCAGACCAAGTATCCTCACTCTTCTCCACAAACTCAAACTCAGCTCAAGGTAATACTTATTTTTTGAATTACTCAGTCTCATGTTCAGATATAGCTAGCAACGTAGTATCAATTAACGTTGTATACCCAGTCATGCATTTATGAATCAGTTCAGTCATGTACTCATGCATCAGACACGCATGTTCAGTATATATAAACTCAGCTTATCAGAATCATAGTCATGCATTCATGAATCATGTTTAGTTATGTACTCATGTATCATATATGCATGTTCAGTATTATAATTCAGTATATTAGTAATTTCATTCATGGATTCATGCTTCAGTTGTGTATGTACAATATCTATATCAAGTCTATCAGTATTCTCAGTTTAATCAGTCTTATTCAAGGATGAATGTTCCCAATGGGAGATATGTTAAGACCCCGCAAAATCCTAAGCTCAACTCAGTCTTTTAAGCTTGCTAAGGGGTCCCAGACTAAGAAAATTTTAGCTAAGTATTCAAACTTAGTGACATTTCGTCCTTCGTAAGTTGGAAACTCTAGTTCACGACTTCTATGACCTTAAAATGTCAATCTTCAGGTTAATTCATGATCAGTAATGTCAGTAGGTATTCTCGGACAAGTTTCATATTTTTTAGACCTCGTTTGAACCACGTTTGGGAATCCAAAATAGTGTATCAACGCGATCTCGGCGTGGTGCATCGGCCATCGTATCGATCAATATTTTCCTTGGTTCACAGTGGCAATTTCTAGTGAATCAACGGAGACTCGATACGGTGCGTTGGATATTGCATCGATGCTAACGATGCAGCGCATCAATCTGTACATCGATAGTTCAATTTTCAATCATTAAAAAGTCTCGTCCTCAGGGGTTATAGGTCTTTTTCCCACATTTATCAGCCCCCAAACCATGAGATTAAGCCCCTTTAGAGGCTAAATTCATTCATTATTCTCAAATTTCTCAAGAACAGAAACCCTAGGAGGATTAATTTTAAATCAAAAACTCAAAGAACCACCACCAATCTTTCAAAATTCAGGCACTACGGTATGTGAAGTGTCCATCCGAGGGTATCCTTCCACCCTTGGAGTCCAAGGACTCTTTTAAAATTTAAGTTAATTGATTTCATGGATTTCTTGTTGGATCTTGAAGGTATTCATGATTATGATTTTATTGGTTATCTAACTCCATTATTTGTCCCAAGTTTCATGCAAACTAGTTAATTGTGAATTGAATTTTGTGAACTTCATCTTAAACTCTTGAGTTGCAAGTTGAATGTAGAATTCATGATAGTACTACATGTGTATTGATATGTGAAATACCCATGCTTCTCAGGTGTTTGTCAAAATTCCTATGTGAATTGACTAGGCCAATCATAATATGTTATTCTAATGTATATCAAGTGTTTGACAGAAATGTCTAAGTGAATGTATTGTTAATAAGCTAGTACCATTCTGCCACTAAAGTCATGCAGTGATTGGCTTTTCATGCTATTGAGTCCTAGGGGTATTTAATACCCGACAATTTAGTTGTATGCCTAGATCCAGAATTAGTTATAGAATAATATTCAGCCATGTCACGATCAGTAGAATTTAGTCAGTTACAGAAATCAAGGAAATTCATTAGTAGTCAATCAGTTACCAGAATTCAGTAGTATTCCATCAGTCCAAGGAAATCTATGAACTCAGTTCAATTTAGTTAAATAGAATAATCAGTAACAGTTCAATCTAATTTAGAACAGTTTAGAAATCAGTCCAGGGTCTATTCAGTTGGGAGTAGGATTCAACACCGAGTGAACCCAAGGATGGGGATTCAACAGCCAGTAGAGGATGTGATCCTTAGAAGTAGTCCGTGTGTTCCAGAACTACATAGCCAGCATAGGTTGAGACATCAACCTACCAGTTAAGGGTTTATGAGGTGATCTACCTGCAAGTTGAGAGTACCACCGTTCTCATTCAGAACACCTGCCAGATGAGGGTAACTCAGCTTATCTTTACCCGTGGCACGGTATGGACACCCTTCGAACTGGGGTTACAGGTTAGACCCTAATCAGTTCAGAGAGGGGCATTTCAGTTAGATAATTACCTCTCATAGTCTCAGTCTCAGTTCCAATCTTAGTATAGAACTCAGTTCAGTTCAACATATTCAGGACTGTCAGATACAGTCACTCAGCTCAGTACGAAACTCAGCACAGTTCCATATTCAATATTATTAGATAAAGTCACTCAGTAATCAGTAATTCAGTATCAGTATACTGAGATATCAGTTAATCAGTATTCAAACTCAGTATCCAGTGTTATCACAATCTCAATTACAGTTTACGTATTCATGTATGTACTCTCATGCATTTACACTTCATGTTATTCAGTCAATATTGTCGATGCATATGAACCCATACATTTTAGCCTACCTCACTTTGCATACCAGTACATTCAAAGTACTGGTGCATACCTTTCTTTTGCGCTATGATGTCTTATATCATAGGTTCAAATGTACGGGCTCCCGATCATCCCTTGCAGTTATAGATTTTTAGCAGTCAGAGTTAGTGGTGAGTCCTCATAGTTCAAGGACATGATTATTACTTCAGCATTTCAGTTATTTTAGTATTTCGGTGTTAGTTGGGGCCTTTGGGCCTTTTCCCATCAATTCCCTATGTCAGACAGTTTAGAGGCTTTTCAGACTAGAGTATTTTCAGATAGATGTTTCAGTTTTGGTATTGTTATACCGTATTCAGTTTTATTGTAGTATTGAACCTTATGGAAAGTTTTCACCTAATTTCTACATATTTACAAAATTATTATTCAGTTATTGCAGTAGGTACCAGTCATGGGTTAGCTTGTAGTCCTTCAGGATTATGAGAATTATGTAGCATCCGAGGTACAGACTCAGGGTGTTACAAACTTGGTATCAAAGTCTAAGATTCAACAGAGTCATAGGAAGTCTAAAAGTCACATCTAGTAGAGTCTTGTGCATGGGTATGTAGCGCACCACACTTATGTACATGAGGCTGTGAGGTGTTTTAGGAGAAGTTTCCCTTCTTTCAGTTTTCATGTCATGTGAGTGAACATGAGCTCTAGTTAAACTCCCTGTCTAATCCAAATTTCTCTTCTATTTACAGAATATGAATCTAAAAAGGACTAAGGTAAGAGAAATGGGAGACCATCCAGAACCCCAGCCCATCCAGCCAGATCCTCTGGACGAACATGTCTCCCACGTTGAATTCAGAGCAGCTTTTACCACCCTAGCTCATTTTATGGAGCCCAGAATGAACATCCAGCTGCTGTTCCAGCCAACCCAATGGCCAATACTGTTGCTGCCAGGATTAGGGATTTCATCCGAATGAATTCTCTATCTTTTACTAGGTCTAAGTCAGATGAGGACCCTCAGGAGTTCCTTGATCAGGTGCAGAAAGTTATAGATATTATAAGGGTGACAGCTAGTGATAGTGCCTAGTTACCTGTACATCAGTTACAGGATGTGGTACACTCATGGTTTAAACAGTGAAAAGCAAAAATGGCCACAGATGCAAGGTCCATAGAATGGGAAAAGTTTGTTGTTGCTTTTCTGGATAGGTTCTTTGCACTAGAGTTGAGGGAAGCAAAGGTTTTGTAGTTTATAAATCTGAAGTAGGGCAACATAACGTGCAAGAGTATTCTCTTAAGTTTACTCAATTAGCCAGATATGCTCCTCATATGGTAACAGATAGCAGATCTAAGATAAATAAATTTGTGTTTGCGTGTCTAATAGCATGGTCAAGGAATGTAGGACCGCAATGTTGAATAAGGTGATAGACATATCCAGGCTCATGGTCCATGCTCAACAGATAGAGTAGGCTAAGAATAAAGAGATATAGAGAGAATAAAAGAGCAAAAATAGGTAGTTTTAGCTACTCTCAGCCTAAGTCAGAGGGTGGTAATCGTTCTCAATTCAGCCAAAAATCCTCAATTCCAACTTTGTCCTCAGTCAGTGCTCCTGTGCCAAAATTCCAAGATGGCAATAGGGATAGGTCACCAGGCCTTAAACCCCAGGGTAGTGTCAGCAGTGCCCGAACCAATCACTTTTGTCGAAAATATGGTAGAAATCACCAGGATATTTGTAGAGCGGGCAGTGATATGTGTTTTGGGTATGGTAAGCTAGGCCACAGAGTCAGATATTGTCCCCATTCAGGTTCTCAAGGTCAGTATAACCGTCCCCCAGCTCACTTCGATCGTCCGAATCAGCAGGGTGCACCAGTGGGTAGCGCCCAAACAGACTCTATGTTCTTCAGTCCAGACAGGATCAGGAGATTTCTCTAGATGTGGTCACTGGTACATTACAAGTTTTCCATTTACATGTTTATGATTTACTAGATCCAGGAGCTTCGTTGTCCTTTGTTACTCCTTATATAGTTGTTGACTTTGGAGTTAGTCCCAAAATCCTAGTAGAGCCTTTCTCAGTCTCTACCCCAGTAGGTAAATCTATCATGGCCCAGTGGGTATACAGGAACTGTATGGTTATAATATCTTTGAAATTCACTTCAGCAGACTTAGTCAAACTAGAGATGATTGATTTTAATGTCATTCTCGGCATAATTGGCTTCATTCTTGCTATGCCTTAGTCGACTGCAGAAATAGAATTTTCTAGTTTTAGTTTATGAATAAGCCCGTCCTATAGTGGAGGGGAAGTACTTCAGCACTTAGGGGTCAGCTTGTTTCTTACCTTCTATTAAGAAAAATGATATCTAAGGGATGTGTCTATTATCTCGTTCGACTCCAGGACTCTAGTTCAGAAACCCCTACTCTTGAATCAGTGTCTGTAGCATATGAATTCCCAAATATGTTTCCCAAAGATCACCCTGAAGTTCCTTCCAAAAGGGAAATCGACTTTGAAATAGACCTTCTTCCAGATACTCAGTCCATATTTATTTCACATACAGAATGGCACCTGAAGAACTCAGAGAATTAAAAGAATAGTTAAAGGATCTTCTCGATAAGAGATTCATCAAACCCAGTGTGTCACCATGGGGTGCACCAGTTTTATTCATGCATAAGAAATATTGTTCCTCAGAATGTGTATTGATTGCCGTCAGCTAAGTAAAGTCACAATCAAGAACAAGTATCCACTTCCTAGAATTGATGATTTGTTTGACCAACTTCAGGGTGCCAGTAACTTTTCTAAGATAGACCTCAGATCAGGCTAACATCATCTCGATGTCAGAGAATGTGACATCTCAAAGACAGCCTTCAAAACTCATTATGGTCACTTCAAATTCTTAGTCATGTCCTTTGGTCTTACCAATGCCCCAACAACTTTCATAGACTTGATGAATCATGTGTTCAAGTAGTACTTGGATATGTTCATCATAGTCTATATAGGTGACATTCTTGTCTACTCCCGGAGTGAGCATGATCGTGCAGACCATCTCAGAATAGTACTACAGACTTTCAGAAACCATGAGCTATTCACCAAATTCAGTAAGTATGAATTTTGGCTAAGGTCAGTATCCTTCCTTGGCCATATCATTTTCGGTGATGGCATTAGAGTTGATCCCCAAATGACAGAAGCAGTAAGAAACTAGCCTAGAACAATCTCTCCATCAGATATCAGGAGTTTCTTGGGCTTTGTTGGCTATTATCGATGGTTTGTTGATGGATTTTCATCTATTGTATCCCCTATGTCCAGATTGACTCAGAAAAAAGTTAAATTTCAATGGTCAGATTCTTGTGAAAAAAATTTCAAGAGTTGAAGACTCGACTCACTACAGCTCCAGTTTTGACCCTACCAGATGGTTCAGATGGGTTTGTGGTATATTGTGATGCCTCTAAAGTCGGTTTGAGGTATGTTTTGATGCAAAGAGGTAAGGTCATAGCCTACGCCTCTAGACAGCTTAAGCCCTATGAAAAGAACTATCCTACTCATGATCTTGAGTTAGCAGTAGTAGTATTTGCCTTAAATATTTGGAGGCACTAATTGTATGGTGTGCACGTTGATATGTTCACAGACCATAAGAGCCTGCGGTATGTATTCTCTTAGAAAGACCTAAACTTCTATTAAATAAGGTGATTGGAGTTGTTGAAAGACTATGACATGAGTGTCCTGTATCATCTGGGTAAAGCCAATATAGTGACTGATGCTCTCAGTAGGATGTCCATGGGTAGTGTTGCTCATGTGGAGGATGGTAAGAAGAAGTTAGTTCAATAAGTTCATCAACTTGCTCGACTAGGTGTTCGCTTAGTCGATTCAGCAGAAGGCAGTGTATGGGTCCAGAGTAGTTCAGAATCATCCTTAGTTTCTGAGGTAAAGGAAAAGCAGGATAGAGATCCCAGTCTAGCTAAGTTGAAGGAATCAGTGAGAGATCAGAAGGTAGAAGTTTTTGTCCTAAGGGAAAGATTATTTTATTCTGCCAGGGTCGGCTATGTGTGCCAGGTGTATATGACTTGAGGCAGTGAATTCTTATAAAAGCTCATGGTGCATGCTACTCTATTCATCCAGGGGCCACTAAGATATACCATGATTTATGGGAGATCTATTTGTGGAGTGGGATGAAGAGAGACATTGCAGAGTTTATGTCTAGGTGCTCAATATGTCAGCAGGTTAAGATTGAGCATCAAAAATCTAGTGGGTCCATACAAGAGTTTAGCATTCCCACCTGGAAATGGGAAGAAGTGAACTTGGACTTTTTGATGGGTTTGCCTCATACCCATCATCAGCACAATTCAGTTTGGGTCATTGTAGGCAGGATAACCAAATCAACTTATTTCCTACCAGTCCATACCTCATATTCATCTTAGCATTATGCCAAAATCTATATCATGGAGTTGATCATATTACACAGTATTCTGTTGTCCATTATCTAAGATAGAGGTACCCAGTTTACTTCTCATTTCTGGAAGGCATTCCAAAAAGGTCTTGGTACTCGAGTTCACCTCAATACAGCCTTTCATCCTTAGACAGATGGTCAAGTAGAACGGATCATTCAGACTTTAGAAGATATGTTGCGAGCATGTCAGATAGACTTTAAAGGTAGTTGGGATGACCACTTGCCTTTGATTGAATTCACATATAACAATAGCTATCATTCCAGTATTCAAATTGCTCCATTTGAGATGCTTTATGGGAGGAGGTATAAATCTCCCATTGGTTGGTTTAAAGTGGGTGAGGCCGCAGTGGTAGGGCCTTACTTGGAATTTAATTCCTTAAAAAAAGTTCAGTTGATCAGGGAAAGGCTTAAGACAGCTCACAGCTGAAAAAAATCATTCGCAGATATGCGCAGAAAGGATCTCGAGTTCGAGCTTGGTGATTTTGTGTATCTAAAAATCTCTCTTATGAAAGGAATGAAGAGGTTTGGTAAGAAGGGAAAACTCAGTTCCCGATATGTCGGTCCTTACCGAATTCTCAGTCATTTTGGAAAGGTAGCTTACGAGCTTGAGTTGCCTTTAAACTTAACTTCAGTGCATCCAGTGCTCCATGTCTCCTTGCTTAAGTAATGCATAGGTGACCCAGCAGTTGTAGTCCCTATAGAGGGCATAGATATTCATAACAGCCTCTCTTATGAAGTGATCCCAGTTAAAATTCTTGATTAATAGAGTCATAGACTGAGGAACAAAAAAGTCCCTCTAGTCAAAGTTCATTGGCAAAATCAATCCGTTGAGGGAGCTACTTGGGAGTCAGAAGAAGATATGCAGACCAAGTATCCTCACTCTTCTCTGTAAACTCAAACTCGGCCCAAGGTAACAGTTTTCTTTTGAATTACTCAGTCTCATATTCAGATATAGCTACCAACATAGTATCAATTAACATGGCATACCCAGTCATCCATTGACAAATTAGTTCAGTCATGTACTCATGCATCAGACATGCATGTTCAATATATAAAAACTCAACTTATCAGTAATCATAGTCATACATTCATGAATCATGTTCAGCTATGTACTCATGCATCAGATATGTATGTTTAGTATTATAATTCAGTATATCACTAATTCCAGTCATGGAATTATGCTTCAGTTGTGCATGTCTAGTGTCTAAATCAAGTCTATCAATATTCTCAGTATAATAAGTCTTATTTGCGGATGAATTTTCCCAAGGGGGATATATTGTAAGATCCCGCAAAATCCTAAGCTCAACTTAGTATTTTAATCTTGCTAAGGGGTCCCAAACTTAGAAAATTTTAGCTAAGTATCCAAACTTAGTGTCATTTTGGCCTTCGTAAGTTGGAAACTCTAGTTCACGACCTCTATTACCTTAAAATGTCAATCTTTAGGTTAATTCATGATCAGGAATATCAGTAGGTATTCCTAGATGAGTTTCATATTTTTCAAACCTCGTTTGAACAACGTTTGGGAATCTAAAATAATGTATCGATGCGATCTCGATGTGGCACATTGGCCATCGCATCAATCAATATTTTCCTTTGCTCTCAGTGGCAATTTCTGGTGAACTAACACGAACTCAATATGGTGCGTTGGCTATAGCGTCGATGCCAATGATGCAGTGTGTCGGGCTGTGCATCGACAGTTTAGTTTTTAGTCATTAAATCTGCGTCCTCAGGGGTATTATGGTCTTTTCCCATATTTATCAGCCCCCAAAACACGAGATTAAGCCCCTTCAAAGGCTAAATTTATTCATTATTCTCAAATTTATCAAGAACAGAAATCTTAGGGGGATCAATTTCAAATCAAGAACTTAAGAAACCACCATAAATCTTTCAGAATTCAGGCACTAAGGTATGTGAGGTGTTCATCCTAGGGTATCCTTCCACCCTTGGAGTTTAAGAACCTCTTTTAAAATTTAAGTTAATTGATTTCATGGATTTCTTGTTGGATCCTGAATGCATTCATAATTATGATGTTAATGGTTATCTAACTCCATGATTTGTCCTAAGTTTCATGCAAACTAGTTAATTGTGAATTGAACTTTGTGAACTTCATGTTAAACTCTTGAGTTGCAAGTTGAATGTAGAATTCATGATAGTACTACATGTGTATTGATATGTGAAATAACCATGCGTCTCAAGTATTCTTCAAAATGCCTATGTGAATTGACTAGCCCAAGCATAACATGCTATTATGTGAATTTAATCTTGCACATGCATAATGTAATCAAGTGTTTGACATAAATGCCTTAGTGAATGTATTACTAGTAAGCTAGTACCGTTCTATCACTAAAGTCATGCAGTGATTTGATTTTTATTCTATTGAGTCCTGGGGATATTTAATACCCGATAATTTAGATGTATGCCTAGAGTCGGTGTTAGTTATAGAATAGTATCCAGCCATGTCACGATCAGTAGAATTCAGTCAGTTAAAGAACTCATGGAAACTCAGTAGTGCTCAGTCAGTTAACAGAATTCAGTAGTATTTGGTCAGTCCATGGAACTCAGTGAACTCAGTTCAGTTCAGTTAAATAGTATGATCAGTAATAGTTCAGTTCAACTTAGAATAGTCTAGAAATCAGTCCAGGGTCTATTCAGTTGGGAGTAGGATTCAGCATCGAGTGAACCCGAGGATGGGGACTCACTTGCCAGTAGAGGGTGTGATCCTTAGAAGCAGTCCTTGTGTATCATAACTACTAGCCAGCGTAGGTCGTGACATCAACCTGCCAGTTGAGGGTTGATGAGGTGATCTAACTGCTAGTTAAGGGTACCACCATTCTCATCCAGAGCACCTACCAGATGAGGGTGACTTAGCTTATCTTTACCAGTGGCACGGTATGGACACCCTTCCAACTGGGTTACAGGTTGGACCCCAATCAGTTCAAAGAGGGGCATGTCAGTTAGATGATTACCTCTCACAGTCTCAGTCTCAGTTCTAATCTCAGTATAACTCAATTCAGTTCTACATATTCAGGACTGTCAGATACAATCACTCAGCTTAGTACAGAACTTAATATAGTTCTATATTTAGGACTGTCAGATACAGTCACTCAATTATCAGTAATCCAGTATCAGTAGACTCAGATATCAGTTAATCAGTATTCAGACTTAGTATCCAGTGTTATTACAATCTCAATTACAATTTACGTATTCATGCATGTACTCTCATTCAGTTACATTTTATGTTATTCAGTCAGTATTGTTCATGCATATGAACCTATACATTTCTTCCTTCCTCACTTTGCATACCAGTACATTCAAAGTACTGACGCATACCTTTCTTTTGCGCTATGATTTTTTATATCATAGGTTCGAACGCACGGGCTCCTAATCATCCCTAGCAGTTATAGATTTTCAGCAGTCAGAGTTAGTGGTGAGTCCTCATAGTTTGAGGACATGATTATTACTTCAACATTTTAGTTATTTCAGTAGTTCAGAGTTAGTTAGGGACTTATCCCATCAACTTCCTATTTCAAACAGTTTAGAGGCTTTCTAGACTAGAGTATTTTCATACTGTTGTTTTAGTTTTGGTATTGTTATACCGTATTCTATTTTATTTTAGTATTGAGCAATATGGCAAGTTTCCACTTAATTTCCGCATATTTACAACATTATTATTCAGTTATTGCAGAAGGTACCAGTCATGGGTTAGCTTGTGGTCCTTTAGGATTATGAGCACCGTGTAGCATCCGAGGTATAGACTGGGGGCATTACATTACTCTCTTAAATGGTGGACAAAAGCTTTCTATACATGCTGCCCGTGTAGTAAAGAAGCAGGCATCATGTTCCTTTGGTGTATTTTTTCTTAAAGTCTAAAATTTTTCAACATTTATATCTAAATTCCATTGTTACTAATATTTCCAAACTTAATGGTCTATAAAATGGAAAAATTGATATTGCTGAACATTTAATAACTAAATTGCCAGTTCCCTAACTACAGAAAGATATTAGGCATATAGTGTTAGGGCGTAATCTTATCTCGCATTTGTTATACAGGTCTCTGTCACCTATCTAACAAAATAAGAAGTCTAATTTCCACACTTCATCCTCACTAAACGGTCTGTGATACATCAAACATTAACAAACAAACAAAAATCAAAACATTAACAAACAACTATTTTGGAAACAATGGAGTAATACTAAGCATTTATACTGTGTATGTCGAAATGTAAACCCATCAAAGTGAAGGAGAAGAAAATCCCAAATTAGAAACTCAAAAAATTAGGTCAAAATCATCAATTAGAAAAATAAACTAACCTTAAAATCACCAAATTAGCAGAAAACCCCAATCGAAAATTGAAGTGGTGGTCGGAGAAGCTTAGAAATTGCTTTTTGCAGTACTGTTGTGTGGTTGATTTGAGCTTCTGGTGCATACATAAATGGAGATTCTTACATAAATAGAGAAATTATTGGCTGAAGGTATATTTGATTCTTACATAAATGGAGAAATAAAGCTCAATTTTACTCATACCGATGCTTTTTGCTGTAGAAAGAAGGGTTCAGCAATGTGAAGTTAGAAATACTTTTTCCTTTTTGCACTTGTGGATATAAATATTATATAAGATAAAACTGATGCAATATTTTTTTTCCCATAATGAAGTGTTGTCATAGCTAACTCTATGGCAACAATTTTGTCAACCATTGCTATAGGGTAGTCTAATACAATGGTTATGCGACAACCGTAACACTTATACCACTAAATTGGTATACTAGAACAATTTTTTTGGCAACGGATGTAACCGTTACAATAGGCCCTCTATCGCAATGCTTGTCCAACCGTTGTAAAAAAATTCGTTGTGATAGGGGTATTTTCTAGTAGTGTCCATTGGCGAAGTCTGAGTAACTATATGGTGGGTTGCCCATACTATGAACTTCAATGTGAGAGGACAACTTGGATGGTTGCCATGATTCGTAAATTATATGTGGTGCAGATGCAAAAGTAAATAACCCCCTCTATCCAAAAATTTTGAAATATTCGAAGGCATAGGCATGAGCAACTTTGTGATGAAATTTTTCCCTCTTCCTATGACTCCAAAAGTTGACTTCGGAAAAATAATGAATGCTTCATATTTGTCTCGAGCGGGTAGAATAATTGAATCCCCTTGACGATATTCGCATGCCATGTGTGTGAGGTTAATTGTCTCCATCTTATGTGTACTTGTACTATCCAGAACTTGCCCCCTTAGTCTTTCAAAGCTAATGTTTGAATATGCTTGGTTGGTAAAATGATCATAGGTCATCTTGTGATTTTCGACGTCCACTTTAGCCTAAAGAGCCTACCAATACATAAGAGTTACCCTTAGTCACCCTTTTCGAGCCTTTGGACTTTTCTTTGGCAACCTCATGAAAAGTCATGACCCTTCTATTCATCTGCCCTTGAACCCTATCCTCCTTGAGCTTGAGAATACAAATTGAGGCTAAAAGCCTAAGTTAGGGGTGGTGGAAAGAGAAAGAAGTATAGTTGGGCCACGAAGTCTTAAGAAGGTTCCTAAAATCTTGAGAAAGTAATGCTTTTTGGATTTGAATAAAGAAAAGATCCCATAAAGGAAAGAAAGGCTTTATCTACGTGCAAATATTATAGAAGAAGAGAAAAAAAGGAAAGTGGGAAAACCAAGAAAAAGCAAAGGTAGGGAAAATAGTGAAGTAAAAAGAAGTGGCAATAAGTGAAGCATAAAAAGAGTACAATATAGAAGTTGAAGGAGAGTGTAGCCTTGTGATTTGACCGTGTGTAAAAATCTTTTTGTGATAGCAATCTAGTTTGAGTCATTCTGATCATTGGGTGATAGAATGAGGGCATACATATGAAATTGTCTCATAGTAAGAGGTAGAGTTTTATCAAGACAAGCAAGGTATTAGTTAGGGATGTTGATGAGTGGTGAGTTTACCATTCATTCGTACTCATTATTCATGTACATTTCCTTGTTTTGAATGAATAAATGAGACAAAATCTATGGATAGATGCACTAATAACCACTCTTTGTAGGAATAAAGTTGAGGAGACCAAAAGATGTGGATGGGAGTTGAAAATGATAAAAAGGGAAATAAGAAGAGTGCAGCTGAAGACCTAGAATACATCAGCATCGGTTACCGCAACCACGTTCCTCTATCCACAGCCATGGCCAGTCAAGATGGTCAAAACAACGCAGTTGCAGCACACAACTTTGGTTGTATGGTCGCGGCCGCAGAGAGCCGTGCGCGATCATGGTTAAGCAGGCATGTGACCAGGGGCAGATCTGTAAAAGCACTTAGATGCATCCCAAGGCATATTTAAGCAAAAAAACCTTTCTCTTTAGAAAATCGTAGCTCAAAAGATATATTGGAATTCAAGACTTGAAACCCTAATCTTGGGCTAGTGTGTAATCAACTTTGGAGACTCAAATTTCTTAGTTTCTTGTTGAAGAATAGATGCTTTAAATGACCTATATGGTATATTTCTCTTTACTTTCTTCATGAGTAGCTAAATGATTTAGTCTTAGGATTATGTTGAATTAGTGTGTGATTGTGTATGGGTATTGTTGTGTTTGCATGGATTTTAGTTGTTGAGTAGGGATTTTACCATTGCTTAAGCGTATGGGTTGGGATTTGATGGGTGAAAACTCCAAATTCCCAAATGGGTTTGATGGGTGAAAGCTCCAAGCTCTAAAAACCCTTTTTCATCCTCGAAAGAGGAACTTAGGTGAATACTAGGTAACCCATAACATCATCAAAAGAGGGTTATCGGGGAACAAGGCAACGGTGAACAACTAACCCTATAGGTTACTACCCTTTTGAATCTTAGAAATAAGTGTTTGGGGATGGTAATTTATGTCAAGAGCATTATCCTATAAATAGGGATGCTTGGTTGAGGTTTTGGGTGGTTATATAAACTCCACACTTATTAGGTGCTCGAAAGAGCCAACGAGTGAAATCATTGGGGTTTTATTGAAAGATTGACCTTAACGACCTTCGACGTAGCCTATCCATTAATTAACAACTAAATTCCATACTAACCAACACGATCCCACATGTTTCACCTCTAAGGATACATGATCCCAGAATTCTTCCAAACCTTGAATTCTAATCAAAGATATCGTTTACTGATTATTTGCTAAAGGTAGTAGTAGAAAAGGTTCCCAAACAAATCCCCCATTTAATTATATATGTATTTTTTTAGCATTATGGATGACCTTATAGTAATTGGAATACCCATAGGTCTAAAGTCTATAGCATTCACTCCTCGAGATTCGACCCTAATTTACATTGGGTTACTTGACAACGACCGCCTCACCCCTTAATTATGGGAGTGAGTTGAGCATTATCACTGGATCCCAAGATCGAGTTTAGACCCTATAAGTAGAATGGGTCCCATCAACATTATCCACAGGTAGGATAGAGGAGTTTCCATGAGCTTCAGATCGTCAAGGAGACATGATCTGAAAAGTGAAAAAACAGGAATTAGAGGAGAATTCAGGACCTTAGATTCTACCATTCGAAAACAAAATACAAGAAAGAGAAACACTCCTAAATGCCTTGTAGCCTCTCCCTTGTGAGTGTGGCATGCTATACACCCTTAAAAGAGACTCCACTCGATACGGATTTGTTGAACTCCTAACTAACCATGAACCTTGGGCTCTAATACTAATTTGACATGACCCAAACCAGGGCCTAGTCATGTCGGGCATCTTAAGTCCGACCAGGACCAGAGACCGTCCCCAATACCCAACCTTAATTGCCCTATACCCTATGTCGGATGAATTCCAAACAAATAACAAGATAAAGCCTCAATTATTTAAAGACATTTAATAAATTTCATAACCATAACCAACCAAATATCCAACCAAACGTCCAACTGGTATCAACCCCAATGCCAATACTAATACCAAGGCTGACACCAATACCAACACCACCCATGCCTATAGTAGTCTAACAAAGCCTTTATCCAGAATTAATAATAATCGATCGGGACATGCCCCCGACCATAGCTAAAACCAAATCAAAGAAATAACAAAAATAAAAGAAGTCCATAGCATGAAATAAAGCTTTTCAGAATATGGAAGCTCACCACTTCAGTCTGACTCAAAGCTATCCCCAAATCCAAGTCACTGAGCCAGGGGAGTAGTATGGTTGATTACTATGTAGCATGGGGATACAACGCCCAAAGGCAATTTAAGCAGAATGAACACTAGTATGTACTCAGGAATAAAAGTAAAATAATGCCATTATTCAAAACCAAGGTACATAACCATATGCAATCACATACATACATATATATATCATGCTAGGAAAGGGAACTGGGTTTAGCATGCATTTAAAACCTTTACCTAGGTTGTGTTAGCTCTACCATCCTAAATCCACTCTTGGGCTATATGGGTTCAGCTCTTCCTACTGAAAGGGTCCTGATGTGTGTTAGCGCATAAACCGAAGAAAAACATAAGATGACTAGTACATCTCCCAAAATATAAGTGTGACATCATGAACACTGTCACCAAGACCAAACCTCACATCGACAAATATGAGTTTTCAGTTTTGGTCCCCCCGGGACCTCTAGCTAACATGACCCCCTTTAAGCCTATATAAAAACTATTCACACATAACCAACCATTTACCAAGGAGTATTTTTATTTAGGTGTCTACTATTGATATTATCATACAAAAATTAGAGCTTACAAGTCTATCCATTCATGCCACACCAAAGCCATTATCTAATTTGATTCCAAAGTTTCCAACTAAACCAATACAATGGCCACCAAGGCCTTTCCAATAAATTTAAAACCAACTAACCCAATTTGCGTTCCATTACCATATTATTCAATCCAAAGGTTTAAAGAATAGTCAAACTATGTCACAAAATCATTCTCATTCGAATTTTAACAAGCATGTTGAGGGCATATAGTTTCCAAAAACAAAACCAAGTATCAGTGGACCATTCCATGCAACCACATGTTCAAATCATAATTATAACATGAAAAACCATAAGTAAAACATGGGAAAGCATTGGCCAACTAAGAACAACCAAAAAACCCAACATTTATTTCAAAACCAAAATAATACCACAAGAATACTATGAAAACCATTCATTAAAACATACTTTTAGTTGAACTAACAATGAGGGAGGAGTAACATGCCTTAGACAACAAGGAAGATGGAGAGATTTACTCTTGAAAGCCCTTAATTTATTGCCTTAAAGAGACCCTAGCCTTTCTTGAACCAAGGCTTGAGAGAGATTTTAAGAGATTTTTTAAAAGTGTTTGATTTAGAATAATAGGTTAATAAAGTCCCAAAATGTGTTTTATGTCATGGGGTCGAAAAGAGTTAAAAGAGGAAATATCCAGAATACCCCAACTTAAAATTGTAAAATCTCCGCAGGTGGGTATGAGTTAACTCTCCAACTCATCACCAGAACATACAACTGGTACCATCCAGTTGTAAATAGAATAGAAATTTGGACACCCACACACTGTCCACCATACGACTCTATTACATCAACTCATGACTAGACCATTTGACTCGTAAGGTCCAATCGTACCCAAGACAAAATCCAAAGGAATTGAACTGGACAACATTCGATTTGACTAGACCACTCGTACCCTATACTTACAGCTCTTTGTGAGCCACTCGTACTTAGAGCCAAGTCAAGTTACTAAGTTACAATTTAAGTAAAGGATTAACCCAATGACCCGTCACCAAACCATACGACCTATACCTACCAAGTTGTAACCACAACAGAAACCTAACCACCATTCACTAGGCATCTTATGAGTTGGGTCAACTAACTCGTAACCACACATACAGCTCTTACGGTGAGTCATTACAAGGGCAGTGAGCTCAAAGCGCAGGAAATTTTTAAGGGCCAAAACCCAGGATATTTCATGGTAATAATTATTAGAGAATTCTACTAAACAGGATTTTGCTCACTAATTTGGATAAGCGGATTTTATCAAGAAGGTTCAACCCTTTTTTCCCACCCTTATGTTTTCTTTCAACGAGGTAGGGCATAATAAAGTTCTTGAAGATAGAAGTCAGGTCGAATAATTGCCTAAGTAAATCATGATGGAGAAATCGGGCTCTATGTAGTTCGAATATAGCATAGACAAAGTTATTTCATTTCATTCATTCACATTTATTATATTAGGGAAAGCATAAATACATAAAAACAACAAAACTTGCTACTTTTAAAGCTTAATTCTGGATACTGAAAAGTTCTTTTGCTCTTTCTATCTTTCTTCTACTTCATGGATGGTTCCATATAATCTCAAGTAGATCTTTTGAATTCTTATCAAGTGCTCGAAATTAAATAAAAAAGCACAACACTTCTCAATGGCATGTCCTTTGGTTTCATTATGACAATTACAAATGTTATCACCCTTCTCTTATTCTACAGACCCTTTTCTTTTCCTTTCTCTTGATTGGATGGAGAATTTTTACTTGGACCAACTTCGAGTAAATGTCCTCATAGTTATCATTAAAATCCATCAAGTCCAAATATTAAATTGTGAAACTTCTAGCAATAGGCACTTCTAGTTCAACCTTATCATATGTCATCAGGGCGTATGATCCATACAAGTGAGAAATTTTTCCACTATTGATTAAGTCATATATTTTTTCCTTTAACACACGATGTCCACATATGGTATGACCTTCCTATAGTAAATGGTATGCACATCTCTTATATTTATTCATGGGGTCATATTTCGGTCCTTGATCTTAATCAGACACAAAGTTCCCATAGCCTATAATAGTTGGTAAAACTCTAAGACTTTTACAATTTTTAATTCTTTTAAGTAGATCCTTGAATTTGCTTTGAGTGTGATTTTTTCATATTCTTGCTTGAATCTTCAAAGCAAGAATATCTTGTCTGCGTCTTCTAACCATTCTTTCATTTCACTTATGAGTTCTCCGAGGGTCACTAGTATTCCTTCTTGCACGAGGCTACCTTTTTTTGGTTTTTACCCTTTATTTTCTCCTATCACTTTTCCAATCATCTCAGCAGCTGCTTCAAATTCCATGGCTAGTTGTTTGATTTGTCTATATGGTCCCTTATTGGCATTTCCTTTCTTTTTTTCCAACATTTGGTCCAATATAATTATTTTTCCCTTGGTTGGGGTGGTTTGGTCCTCTAATTCCCTACTATTTGCCATGGAAACTTCCTTTTTTTTGTAATCGATAGATTGATTTTAGCAATCTTTCTTTTGGCCACATTAATCTTCTTAACCACTTTCTTGTTTACCACCTTCAGTATCTTTTCCATTTGATCTAGGTCCAATAATCACCTTTAGGCTTGAGTAATTCTCATATCAATTTCTTTAGTCCTTCCTACGGTGGCTTTTTTTGAGTTTATAGTCAACCTTCCTGAAATTATAGAAATAACTTTTAGAAATTTTAAGAATAGTTGCAGACTTTTCTAAAAGACTTAGAGTTTTTTTATCGAACTTTTGTATAGTGGGTATATGTTTCTACTTAATAAGTAACTAGAAAAATAGGAGTGGATCAATTCCCCTTTTATTCAAACAACATAGCACATATAGATACATAAGATAGTTAAATCACACAAGCATAATAAAGCGTTCATCCTATTTGGGTACTATAATGACCCTTCAGGTCATGTTCCATATTTTCGCTTATTTTCACTATTAGAGATTTTCTATAGCTTAGCTAGTCATTTATATTGGTACTGGCAGTTCGGTCACCAGGCTTGTTTGGTTTTTAGAGTCAATTTCCTATTTAGAAGTCTTCACTGGTTTCAAATGGTCATCGAGCAAAAACTTTAGTAAAATAATTTTGTATACAAATTTTGATTGTGCCATCAACTTTAGAATGCCGATTTTAGGCTAGGTAGACCTTTAGTTTGGGTCCTGAGGCAGCAGACCTCATTTCGACCTATTGGTCGAAAAGTTAAGAAAATGAAATATGGGTGTGGGACCCATATCTGGTTGAAATGACCTCAGATGAAAAATCTGAGTGCACCATCATGTCCGCAACATTAAATTTGGTATGTTTACATATTTCATTTACGTATATGGGATTTTGGGTGAATCTCGAGGGCTTGGAAGAAACTTGGAAGATTTTCCAAGTTTTAATTGTTATCTGGTGCAGCTGCAATCGCAAGACAAGGGTTGCGATTGTGGTACACTTGGTAGAGAAAGTTATGTGACTGTGGGAATAGGTGTTGCGATTGCAACACCTTGTGAAGTCACCAACAATGGTGCGATTTCTGGTCTAGGTCTGCGATTGCAGGACTCGAGTACCTGGTATGGGTATAAATAGACCTTAATGTCATGATTTTAGCCATTTCTCACTCCTTTCTTGAGAGCATAAATCCTAAATAGCATGATAGCTCAGAATTGAGACTTGTGGGTGAGATGGGAGCTTAATTAATATTTATTTTTTTGATTATCTTCCAATTTAAGGTAAGAATTCACTCTTTTCTTGGTGAAATTTCATGATTTCTTGCTCAAAACCCCAAAATCTTTAGGGCTTAATTTTAGTCCTAATTTAGCTTGGTTTTCACCCATTAATGGGTAATAATTCCTTGAGCTTAATGTGTCGGGTTGGTTTCAAAAACCAATTTTCGTAAGTGAGACTCACATAGGGTTTTGATATGATTTTTGGACTCGAAGCATAATGGTGCAATAGAGGTATCATTACAATCACATTGATGAGTAGAATGTGTTATGATAGCTTGGCACCTTGAGGAGGCTTCTCAAAAGAAAAAAGTGGTGGTTTAGTAGTTCATTGAGCTTTCTTATATATCGAGGTAGGCTAGGTTTATTCGTTGTTAGATTGAGCTATCTCATAGTATTCTTAATATTATGTTAGACTTGGGATTGGTTTTAGGAATTGTATTGTTGAAATGCAAGACTTGGGTTAGTTGGACCATTTAGGAAAATTTAAAACTGTAGAGTTGAAGCACTTAACTTTTCCTTATGCCTTAGGTGAATTAGACTTCATTACTTATGTTTAGCATAAGAATGCCTTAGATTGCTGAAGATAGTAAAATGCTCTAGCTACTCATGCTTAGAGTAAGTTGGCCTTAGTTTCTTACACTATTGAAGGTTGTCTTAGTTTTCATTTGACTTAGTTAAAGTGCTTGAGAAGAATCTCTACCTTAGAGCTAATTGTGGCTTGCTATACATCTAAGAGTGGATTTAAATACCTTAGCCTAGTCCAGGGTAGAATTTGACTTAGAGTATATCTTGAAGCTTCAGAAATGGGCTCTTTTACCCGCCTTAAGTCAAGATTAATGATTAGCTCTCTTAAAAGCACTATACGCTTGTTGAATACCTAGAGTATGCCCTTTTGAGGTAATATTGAGGAACCTTGGCACTTAATAGTTATGGTGATGATGACATTAGAAGTAATATTCATATACTAATGGGTTAGATTGTTATTTATGCTTTGATGTGATATGAATCCTATTACGACAAGCTATTGGTTATATGCCATATATAAGTTATCTTTCATGTTAATGATAAGCCATTGAATATATTATAGGTAAGCCATTTCTCATGATATTGATTATGATCATGCTAAGAAATTATGCTAGTAATCATGCTAAAAAATATTTCCATTGATGATATTAACAATTGTGTCATGAATTATGTTAGAAGTCATGCTTATTAATTAAATGGAAAGTTGTGCTATTAATTATGCTTGAAATCATGATGCTTGATTATATGATCACTTATGATATTAGTTTTGCCACCGACTATGATAATGTGGCTACCAGTTTGAATCTGAATATTATGATTATATATGATGACATATTGATACCTGGTAAGAACGAAGGATGACTATAATGACATATTGATATCCGACAAGGTCAGGGGATGATTATAATGATATATTGATACTCGACAAGGCTGGAGGATGATTATGATGATATACTGATACCCGATAAGGTCGGAGGACATTTATGATAATGCATTGATACCCGACAAGGCCGGAGGATGATTATATTAGTGTGCCTACGTGTACATATATTTGTTTGAGTCTGGATATGCCCTATGTATAGATACTATATATATATATAGTGGAGTATGAAATTGATATTAGCGAGATCAGATATGGCCCGAAAGTGGCAAGTAATTAGAAGATGGTAAAATAATAATTAATTGATAATCGAGGATTAGTTGGTAAACAATGCTTAGATGATAAATGATGTTAGATAATAAATAATGGTTATCTAATGAATGATGATTAGCGGATATGTGGTGAATAGTTGCTAAATGATGACAAGTAATTAAATGAAGTAGTTAATGAGAGATGGTTAGCTAATAAATAGCGACTAGTGAATAATGATGATCAAATTGCTATATGTTGGTAAAATTGTGGAATGTAGGTACTTTGTCAAATGTTAGTAAATGACCGATTGATGATAAATTGTGGGATAATGGTTAAATAATGAGTTGGTTATTTGTAAGCGATGAATGGTTGCTTTATTCTATCTTTGAGTGTATGCTCCAGGCATATGGGAGTCTGTGATGAGTTATTTACTTTCCGCACCAATTGACGTATATGAGCCAATTTTGTAGTTTGTGATTACTGTGTGATGCCCTGTGATACTTTATTATTCTGATTTATTTACTTATTACGCACGGTGATATTGGCATGTGTCGATGCCTTAGGTTATATTGTTGTTCCGATTAAATTACTTATTATGTACATCAGTATTGGAGATAATTCAGGTTCGTTTTTGTACCTGACTTAGTTATGTTATCTTGCATTTTATCATACTTATACAATGATTTAGCTCAGTTAGTCGATGATGCCTACTAAGTACTCGTTGTTCTGGTACTCATAATACACTTTTGTAACTTTTTAGTGAAGATCCGAGTACTAGCTATCGCTATTGATCATTGATCATTGATCGTTGATTGTGTTGTGTTGATATTTTTAGAGATAGGGTGAGCGCTTGGAGTTTGAGTTGCCCATTTTCCCACTATCTTTTATATCCAGTCTTTTGATAGCAAGGCAGATGTTATTAACTATTCTAAACATTTGAGTTGTATTATTATTAGACGCTCTTTCATTGGCTCTACCAGGTCGTAGGATAGTTTCTTGTATTGATAATTTTATTTATCTAGAACCCTTTGCTTATCTATAATTGTGTTCTTAAAATTCGCCTATGTTGGGCATTTCCTACCGAATTAACCCATTGCGTTAACACCAGGTTATAGTTTAACTTACCTACTGGCGAGAATTAGTAAGTGACATCATGACTCGTAAATCTAGTCATGACAGGTACTTTTTGAGCCATAGGTGGGTCTAATGATTGAAAAGACATATGTGTTGTTTTAATTTATATGAAGTATGAAGGAAAGAGATCACAGCCATTCCATTTCCCCAAGTTAGGTATATATATATATATAACCAAAAAAAACTTCAAAACGGATACAAAACTATCCAATAAGGGGTACAACTTATATAATGGGATAAAACATAAAAAAAACTCTCGTGTAAGGGCAAACAAGGCAAACCCGCGCAAGGGTATTTTGGAAAAATGATAGATAAATAAGAAATGAGCCCACACAGGGGAAAGAATCAATGTGCTCCTAAAAACGATCTTTCTCTCATTGTTCTTTTCTTATATTTCTTTGTGATATTTCCAAGCGAGTATTGGCTTCTTTGACACCATGCTGAAACTCGAGAATCGTGATATCCTACTAAACAAGTAAATAGTTATGTCCCACCCCAAGACAATGATCCGATTTTAACACATATGTCTTTTCAAATAGCACATATATAGTTGAATGTGGTATCAACAGATTATGAATTCTTTTGATACATTTAGTTATTGTTCTAATAGACTTGATATTTCCCAAGATATTAAGATGTCCTTGGCTAATACTTAATCATCAGGATTTGACTTCTCTATATCCTAGTTTTACTAGAATGAGCTTCTTTGAAAACAGATTGGGGACCTAAATAGACTATCACAAACTAAAATGATAATAAGTGTCGGACGATTCTGAACCGACTAATTATTTATCGTTTTGAGAATTTTTTATTTTTCAGCCAAGGAAACGACTGCAAAAAATGCGTAATCACTGGTCCTAACGTAATCTAGTTATTGCCATTTGACGAAATCTATATGCCATGAATACAACAGTTATAATTTGAGAAAAAGTAAATACGTAAGTAAATAAGTAGTTAAATATTATAAATTCGAATAGTTGGTCACATAAAGTTAGTTCAAATATTTGGTTAGAACCTAGATAAACAATGAATTTTGAAAGAGAATCTCAAGATCCTAGCATAGTAGTCATTTCTATTTTGTAGAAAAATGGCTTTGACTTAATTATACTTGAAAACTTTAAGAAATTTCCAAATTTTATCAAAAATAGTGTCGCCACTTGATCAATTTAACGGAAAATCAAGAAAACTTTGGTGAAAACTTTGAAGATATAAAATAAAAAATATCTCTAAGTTTTAGAAATTCAAGTAAGTGGTTCATAGTAATACTCTTGGAAGGATGTTAGAATAGTAAGAGTATTCCCTAACTTGCGATTATCCGATCTATTTGAAAATGATGTTATTTTACTAACATTGAAAGGGAATAATGCTTATTTAAGAGGAAATTATTTCTATTATCAAAGATTTTATAAAAAGATGTATTTCACAAAAAGTATAGCAACTCTAGCAGAAAAACTCAACTAAGCTAATATAATTAAAAAAAAAGTTAGTATTTACAAATAAATTATTAAATTATACACATAAAATGAACCAAAGAGTGAGAAGAAGTTGGATTTAGGCCTTAGGCCCAAACCCTTACGAATGTCCACTTTGGACTATCAAAATTGGGTTAAGCTCATTTTTCATTCCGCTCCGTCTTTTCTTCGGCCTTGTATTTTAGCTTTCAAGTGTATCACATAGGCCATATATTTTATCCTCTTTCAAATCTTTGCATTTCGAACCCATTTTGGATCTTATCAAAAGGTTGACTCTAGATGATTTGAGTTTAGCCCAATAAGCAGTAATGCAAGGTGAAGATGGCGAAGTCCATGATGAACTCAATTTTGCCGTGTCACATAGATAAAAGTAAAAAAGGAAAATAATTAGATTTCATTATATCATGAGAGTAAATTAATTAGTTACAAAACATAAGCATTACCCATAGTCAATCATGAAAGAAAGAAATATAAATGGCCATTATATCTAAATAAATAAATGGCATAGCTGATCAAATGTCAAGAAAACATTTTAGATAAAGATAAGACAAATTCATAAAGAGGGAGAAAAATAACAAATGTTAATTATGGAAAGTGACCTCAAGTGAAATTTTTTTTATCAATGCCATAGATGAATAACAGTAATCAAAAAATTGACAAACTAGATAAAATCAAGAGTCAACTTACCCATACTGTTCCTTACATATATTGGACATGAACTGAAAGTAGGAAAATTACTCAAAATTGATGTTGGCGGGTCAAAAGTGAGATAATACAAACCACAACTTAGCCAATTGGATTATTTTGCGAAAGTGGGAAGCTACTTAGATTTTGACTATGTTGTTAAACAGTCTAAAACTTAAAACTAAACCTTGTGAATAACCCATTCAAAACATCAATCAAGAAAAAAACATACTCATTTAAGAACTCAAATCAATTTCTTTCAAAGTAATGACTTTCTATCCAAACCATATTGATTTCAATACGAATAAATAACGAATAGACATTAAGTATTGTAAGATTAAGCATGAAAAAATATTTTTTTCACCAAGCAAAAGATCATAGCCAAATAATATATTTTATTTTAACAACAGTAACACATAAATTATCCATCTTTAGAGATTCATCGTCATATAGTAATTATGACCTAAAACGTATTAAGAACGAAAAGACAATGGCATTAAGGGATGGTAGGATGCATATGAAATCATGCAAATAGAATAACACAACAAGCAGTGAAAACACAACAAAATGGGATAAAAGTTGAAGATGGATACATGGATTCATCTAAGGTTAACATATCATAACAACTTATTTTGGGTACAGATCGCGAATCTTAAAGTTATTAAAGAACAAATAGAAATCAAATAGTGAGAGTATGGGGAGAAAAAATCATGATTGTGTTGATCAATGAGAAATAAAAGGCAAATTATAGGAGAGTTTATTTCCATCCCATATTATAATCTTTAGGGAAGAACTGGAGAGCATTCCTCCAAAGTCAAATTCATTTTCTTGATCAATCTTGCTTGGAACCATGAACAAAGAATACTCAACAACAACAACAACAAACCCAGTGTATTCCCACTTAGTGGGGTCTGGGGGGGGTAAGATGTACGCAGTCCATACCTCTACCTCTGATGAAGTAGAAAGGCTGTTTCCGAAAGACCCCCGGCTCAAGTCACGAGATATCACACAAACACATAGTACAGCACAGCAGCAGATGACATAACATAGATACGGCACCCATAGGGAATATAAAACAGAGTAAAGCAGGAATGCAGGAATAATAAAGCAGAGGAAAGCACACAGATTCGTAATAAACATGGAACACGAAACACTGAATACAGAATCATAACAGGAATACACCCCCACCAATTAATTCCCTACACTAGCGACCCGAACTGGCCCTAATCCTCTGCCGTAATTCGCATCTTCCAGCCCTTCCTATCTAGGGTCATGTCCTCGGTGAGCTGTAACTGTTCCATGTCCCGCCTAATCACCTCACCCCAGTACTTCTTCGGTCTACCTCTACCCCGTCTAAAACCATCCAACGCTAGCCTCTCACACCTACGGACCGGGGCATCCATGCCCCTCCTCTTCACGTGTCCGAACCATCTCAATTGTGCTTCCCGCATCTTACACTCCACTGAAGTCACACCAACCTTCTCCCGGATAGTCTCATTCCGAACTCTATCCCCTCGGGTCAGTCCACACATCCAGCGCAACATCCGCATTTCTGCCACCTTCATTTTTTGGATGTGGGAGTTCTTAACTGGCCAACACTCCGCTCCATACAGCAAGGTCGGACGGACTACCACCCTATAGAATTTGCCTTTAAGCTTGGGCGGCACCTTCTTATCACACAGCACCCCCGATGCGAGTTTCCACTTCATCCATCCCGCCCCAATACGGTGCGAGACATCCTCGTCAATCTCACCGTTACTCTGGATCATGGACCCGAGATACTTGAACTTATCCCTCTTCCCTACCTCCTGTGCTTCTAGCCTCACTACTACCTCATTCTCCCGCCTCACGTCATTAAACTTACATTCCACATACTCTGTCTTGGTTCTGCTCACCCTGAACCCTTTAGACTCCAGAGTTTGCCTCCACAACTCTAATTTGTCATTCACACCCCGTCGAGTCTCATCTATCAGGACTACATCGTCTGCAAAAAGCATACACCACGGCACCTCCCCTTGGATACGCCGCGTCAACACATCCATTACTAACGCAAACAAAAAGGGACTAAGAGTAGATCCCTGATGCAATCCTGTCAGGACAGTGAAATGCTCTGAGTCTCCTCCCGCCGTCCTCACCTGGGTTTTTGCTCCCTCATACATATCCTTAATTACTCGTATATATACCTGCGGTACTCCACTCACCTCCAACCATCTCCAAAGCACTTCCCTGGGGACTTTGTCGTACGCCTTTTCCAGGTCGATGAACACCATGTGCAGATCCTTCTTCCTCTCCCTATACTGCTCCACCAACCTCCGTACCAGGTGGATTGCCTCCGTCGTCGAGCGGCCGGGCATAAATCCGAACTGGTTTTCCGAAATAGACATTATCTGTCTCAGCCTCACCTCGACCACTCTCTCCCATATCTTCATAGAGTGACTCAGTAACTTAATCCCCCTATAGTTATGCAACACTGAATGTCCCCCTTATTCTTATAGAGGGGGATCATGGTACTCCACCTCCACGCCTCGGGCATCTTTGCCGTCCTGAAAATTTCATTGAACAATGCAGTCAACCACCTTACACCAGCCTCTCCAACGAACTTCCAAAATTCCACCGGTATCTCATCCGGCCCCGTCGCCCTACCCCTTCGCATCCTGCGGACTGCCTGTCTAACCTCGTCTATCTTAAAACGTCTACAATAGCTAAAATCCCGACACTCCCCTGAGTGCTCCAGTTCCCCTAACACAATAGCTCTGTCCCCCTCGTCATTCAAGAGCGTATGAAAGTACGACTGCCATCTCTTCTTTATGTGACCGTCCTCCACCAACACTCTACCGTCCTCCCCCTTAATGCACCTCACCTGATCGAGGTCACGACCCTTCCTCTCCCTAGCCTTAGCGAGTCGAAACAACTTTTTCTCCCCTCCTTTCCCCTGTAACCCTGCATACAAGCTCTCAAAAGCGGCCGTCTTAGCTGCCGTGACCGCTGACTTCGCCTCCTTCCTCGCTAGCTTGTACTCTTTCCTGTTTACCCGCTTCTCTTCTTCGTCCTTACTTTCCACCAACTTAGCATACGCCTCTTTCTTGGTCTGCACTTTCTTCCCCACCTCTTCATTCCACCACCAATCCCCCCGATGATGTCCGGCCCGGCCCCTAGAAACACCCAACACCTCTCTTGCATTCTCCCTGATGCACGTTTCCGCCCTGTCCCACATACTATCCACGTCCCCCCTACACTCCCACACCCCCATTCCCGCCAACCTCTCCCCTATCTCCCACGCATTCACTGGCGTCAAGCCGCCCCACTTAATTCTTGGTCTACTCTCCTTACTCCTCCGCTTTCTATTCTTCTTTATACCCAAATCCATAACCAAGAGCCTATGTTGAGTCGAAAGATTCTCACTCGGGATGACTTTACAGTCTTTACACAACGCCCTATCCCCTTTCCTAAGCAACAAAAAGTCAATCTGGGTCCTGGCTATCGCGCTCCGAAAAGTGATCAGGTGCTCGTCCTTCTTCGGGAAGCCCGAGTTCACCACCACCAGCCCAAACGCCCTCGCAAACTCCAATAGGGTCGCACCCTCTTCATTTCTCTCCCCAAAACCAAAACCACCATGCACATCCCCAAAGCCTCCCGGTAGCGCCCCGATGTGCCCTTTGAAATCCCCTGCTACAACAATCTTCTCCGAACTGGGCACGCCTCTCACCACCTCCTCCAAAGCCTCCCAGAACCGCATCTTCTCCTCCCCCTCCGATCCCACATGCGGCGCATAGGCACTACACACGTTCAGGGTAAACCCCCGAATGACCAACTTAATAGTCATCAACCTATCGTTGATCCTCTTCACCTCCACTACCTGGCCTCTAAGCTCTTCATCTACCAAGATGCCAACTCCATTCCTACGCCTGTCGCTCCCAGAGTACCACAGCTTGTAACCGTCCACATCCCTAGCCTTAGACCCTACCCACTTTGTCTCTTGGACACACGCAAGGTTGATCCTTCTCTTCCTAAGAATCTTCACCAGCTCTATGGACTTCCCCTGAAGGGTCCCTATATTCCAAGACCCAACCCTCAGCCTACCGTCGCTATCCACGCGCCCCCCACTACCCCCCCTCGGCCAAACCTTGGCCTCCCACCCACTCCCGCTCTCTCCCCATCTCCCGCCCCCACCACAGCCCCACGCCCCAACCCCCTCGGACATGACCCTAACCACCCATTACCACCCACAGCCACAACTACACGAAAAAGTAGGAAAATATAAGGATATACCCGGTGGCAATATCAAAGCAGCAGCAAGGAGATACCAGACACACACACGTTCAAAGGAAAACTCCCGAAGCAAAAACTAAGAAGCGACCACAGCAACAGCAACAACAGACAACAGACAACAGGCAATGTTCACAAATCCCACGCAAGTCAAGGTACACGGGCTACTACGAGCATAGTACTAAGAATGGAATATGAAAGAATGAACTAAAATGCATTATGAAATAACGAAATAACAAAGGTTAGAAGTCACCGGATTTCGCTTGGGGCTGCGGCTGCTGGAGACGGCGTGGCGGGTGCAGGCGGAGTGTCGGCCTGTGGGAGACCAAGTTGGCGGCTGGGGACCGGGTGGCAGCTGGTTGAATGCCGGGTTGGGTTGGAGGGGGGGGG